>NC_079199.1:65534055-65695792 GCF_029499605.1 Hyla sarda
AGCGAGCCAGATATGAGAGCGAGCGAGCCAGACATGAGAGCAAGCGAGCGAGCCAGATATGAGAGCGAGCGAGCCAGACTTGAGAGGAAGCGAGCGAGCCAGATATGAGAGCGAGCGAGACAGACATGAGAGCAAGCGAGCGAGCCAGATATGAAAGCGAGGGAGCCAGACATGAGAGCAAGCGAGCGAGCCAGATATGAGAGTTAGCGAGCCAGACATGAGAGCAAGCGAGCGAGCCAGATATGAGAGCGAGCGAGCCAGACATGAGAGCAAGCGAGCGAGCCAGATATGAGAGCGAGCGAGCCAGACATGAGAGCAAGCGAGCCAGATATGAGTGCGAGTGAGCCAGACATGAGAGCAAGCGAGCGAGCAAGATATGAGATCGAGCGAGCCAGATATGCGATCAAGTCAGATAAGAGAGCGAGCCAGACAAGAGAGCAAGTGAGCGAGCCAGATATGAGAGCAAGCGAGCGAGCCAGATATGAGAGCAAGCGAGTGAGCCAGATATGAGAGCGAGCGAAATAAGAGAGCGAGCCAGACAAGAGAGCAAGCGAGCGAGCAAGATATGAGAGCAAGCGAGCGAGCCAGATATGAGAGCGAGCGAGCCAGACATGAGAGCAAGCGAGCGAGCCAAATATGAGAGCGAGCCAGACATGAGAGCGAGCCAGATATGAGAGCGAGCCAGATAAGAGAGCGAGCCAGACAAGAGAGCAAGTGAGCGAGCCAGATATGAGAGCAAACGAGCGAGCCAGATATGAGAGCTAGCGAGCGAGCCAGATATGAGAGCGAGCGAGATAAGAGAGCGAGCCAGACAAGCGAGCAAGCGAGCGAGCCAGATATGAGAGCAAGCGAGCGAGCCAGAGATGAGAGCAAGCGAGCCAGATAAGAGAGCGAACCAGACAAGAGAGCAAGCGAGCGAGCCAGATATGAGAGCGAGGGAGCCAGACATGAGAGCGAGCCAGACATGAGAGCAAGCTTGCAAGCAAGATATGAGAGCGAGCCAGATAAGAGAGCTAACCAGACAAGAGAGCATGCCAGCGAGCAAGATATGAGAGCGAGCGAGCCAGACATGAGATAAAGCGAGCGAGCCAGATATGAGAGCGAGCGAGCCAGACATGAGAGCAAGCGAGCGAGCAAGATATGAGAGCGAGCGAGCCAGACATGAGAGCTAGCGAGCGAGCCAGATATGAGAGCGAGCGAGCCAGACATGAGAGCAAGCGAGCGAGCCAGATATGAGAGCGAGCGAGCCAGACAGGAGAGCAAGCGAGCGAGCAAGATATGAGAGCGAGCGAGCCAGACAGGAGAGCAAGCGAGCGAGCAAGATATGAGAGCGAGCGAGCCAGACATGAGAGCAAGCGAGCCAGATATGAGAGCGAGCGAGCCAGACATGAGAGCAAGCGAGCAAGCAAGATATGAGAGCAAGCGAGCGAGCCAGATGAGAGCAAGCGAGCGAGCCAGATATGCGAGCGAGCGAGCCAGATAAGAGAGTGAGCCAGACAAGAGAGCAAGCGAGCGAGCCAGATATGAGAGCGATCCAGACAAGAGAGCAAGCGAGCGAGCAAGATATGAGAGCGAGCGAGCCAGACATGAGAGCAAGCGAGCAAGATATGAGAGCGAGTGAGCCAGACATGAGAGCTAGCGAGCGAGCAAGATATGTGATAGAGCGAGCCAGATATGCGAGCAAGTCAGATAAGAGAGCGAGCCAGACAAGAGAGCAAGTGAGCGAGCCAGATATGACAGCAAGCGAGCGAGCCAGATATGAGAGCGAGCGAGCCAGATATGCGATCAAGTCAGATAAGAGAGCGAGCCAGACAAGAGAGCAAGTGAGCGAGCCAGATATGAGAGCAAGCGAGCGAGCCAGATATGAGAGTAAGCGAGTGAGCCAGATATGAGAGCGAGCGAGATAAGAGAGCGAGCCAGACAAGAGAGCAAGCGAGCGAGCCAGATATGAGAGCAAGCGAGCGAGCCAGATATGAGAGCGAGCGAGCCAGACATGAGAGCAAGCGAGCGAGCCAAATATGAGAGCGAGCCAGACATGAGAGCGAGCCAGATATGAGAGCGAGCCAGATAAGAGAGCGAGCCAGACAAGAGAGCAAGTGAGCGAGCCAGATATGAGAGCAAACGAGCGAGCCAGATATGAGAGCTAGCGAGCGAGCCAGATATGAGAGCGAGCGAGATAAGAGAGCGAGCCAGACAAGCGAGCAAGCGAGCGAGCCAGATATGAGAGCAAGCGAGCGAGCCAGATATGAGAGCAAGCGAGCCAGATAAGAGAGCGAACCAGACAAGAGAGCAAGCGAGCGAGCCAGATATGAGAGCGAGCGAGCCAGACATGAGAGCGAGCCAGACATGAGAGCAAGCTTGCAAGCAAGATATGAGAGCGAGCCAGATAAGAGAGCGAACCAGACAAGAGAGCATGCCAGCGAGCAAGATATGAGAGCGAGCGAGCCAGACATGAGATAAAGCGAGCGAGCCAGATATGAGAGCGAGCGAGCCAGACATGAGAGCAAGCGAGCGAGCAAGATATGAGAGCGAGCGAGCCAGACATGAGAGCTAGCGAGCGAGCCAGATATGAGAGCGAGCGAGCCAGACATGAGAGCAAGCGAGCGAGCCAGATATGAGAGCGAGCGAGCCAGACAGGAGAGCAAGCGAGCGAGCAAGATATGAGAGCGAGCGAGCCAGACATGAGAGCAAGCGAGCCAGATATGAGAGCGAGTGAGCCAGACATGAGAGCAAGCGAGCAAGCAAGATATGAGAGCAAGCGAGCGAGCCAGATGAGAGCAAGCGAGCGAGCCAGATATGCGAGCGAGCGAGCCAGATAAGAGAGTGAGCCAGACAAGAGAGCAAGCGAGCGAGCCAGATATGAGAGCGATCCAGACAAGAGAGCAGGCGAGCGAACAAGATATGAGAGCGAGCGAGCCAGACATGAGAGCAAGCGAGCAAGATATGAGAGCGTGTGAGCCAGACATGAGAGCTAGCGAGCGAGCAAGATATGTGATCGAGCGAGCCAGATATGCGAGCAAGTCAGATAAGAGAGCGAGCCAGACAAGAGAGCAAGTGAGCGAGCCAGATATGACAGCAAGCGAGCGAGCCAGATATGAGAGCGAGCCAGACATGAGAGCGAGCCAGATATGAGAGCGAGCCAGATAAGAGAGCGAGCCAGACTAGAGAGCAAGTGAGCGAGCCAGATATGAGAGCAAACGAGCGAGCCAGATATGAGAGCTAGCGAGCGAGCCAGATATGAGAGCGAGCAAGATAAGAGAGCGAGCCAGACAAGAGAGCAAGCGAGCGAGCCAGATATGAGAGCAAGCGAGCGAGCCAGATGAGAGCAAGCGAGCAAGCCAGATATGTGAGCGAGCGAGCCAGATAAGAGAGCGAGCCAGACAAGAGAGCAAATGAGCGAGCCAGATATGAGAGCAAGCGAGCGAGCCAAATATGAGAGCAAGCGAGCCAGATAAGAGAGCGAACCAGACAAGAGAGCAAGCGAGCGAGCCAGATATGAGAGCGAGCGAGCCAGACATGAGAGCGAGCCAGACATGAGAGCAAGCTTGCAAGCAAGATATGAGAGCGAGCCAGATAAGAGAGCGAACCAGACAAGAGAGCATGCCAGCGAGCAAGATATGAGAGCGAGCGAGCCAGACATGAGATAAAGCGAGCGAGCCAGATATGAGAGCGAGCGAGCCAGACATGAGAGCAAGCGAGCGAGCAAGATATGAGAGCGAGCGAGCCAGACATGAGAGCTAGCGAGCGAGCCAGATATGAGAGCGAGCGAGCCAGACATGAGAGCAAGCGAGCGAGCCAGATATGAGAGCGAGCGAGCCAGACAGGAGAGCAAGCGAGCGAGCAAGATATGAGAGCGAGCGAGCCAGACATGAGAGCAAGCGAGCCAGATATGAGAGCGAGTGAGCCAGACATGAGAGCAAGCGAGCAAGCAAGATATGAGAGCAAGCGAGCGAGCCAGATGAGAGCAAGCGAGCGAGCCAGATATGCGAGCGAGCGAGCCAGATAAGAGAGTGAGCCAGACAAGAGAGCAAGCGAGCGAGCCAGATATGAGAGCGATCCAGACAAGAGAGCAAGCGAGCGAGCAAGATATGAGAGCGAGCGAGCCAGACATGAGAGCAAGCGAGCAAGATATGAGAGCGAGTGAGCCAGACATGAGAGCTAGCGAGCGAGCAAGATATGTGATCGAGCGAGCCAGATATGCGAGCAAGTCAGATAAGAGAGCGAGCCAGACAAGAGAGCAAGTGAGCGAGCCAGATATGACAGCAAGCGAGCGAGCCAGATATGAGAGCGAGCCAGACATGAGAGCGAGCCAGATATGAGAGCGAGCCAGATAAGAGAGCGAGCCAGACTAGAGAGCAAGTGAGCGAGCCAGATATGAGAGCAAACGAGCGAGCCAGATATGAGAGCTAGCGAGCGAGCCAGATATGAGAGCGAGCGAGATTAGAGAGCGAGCCAGACAAGAGAGCAAGCGAGCGAGCCAGATGAGAGCAAGCGAGCAAGCCAGATATGCGAGCGAGCGAGCCAGATAAGAGAGCGAGCCAGACAAGAGAGCAAGTGAGCGAGCCAGATATGAGAGCAAGCGAGCGAGCCAGATATGAGAGCAAGCGAGCGAGCCAGATATGAGAGCGAGCCAGATAAGAGAGCGAACAAGACAAGAGAGCAAGCGAGCGAGCCAGATATGAGAGCGAGGGAGCCAGACATGAGAGCGAGCGAGCCAGACATGAGAGCAAGCGAGCGAGCAAGATATGAGAGCGAGCGAGCCAGACATGAGAGCAAGCGAGCGAGCCAGATATGAGAGCGAGTGAGCCAGACATGAGAGCAAGCGAGTGAGCAAGATATGAGATCGAGCGAGCCAGATATGCGAGCAAGTCAGATAAGAGAGCGAGCCAGACAAGAGAGCAAGTGAGCGAGCCAGATATGAGAGCAAGCGAGCGAGCCAGATATGAGAGCGAGCGAGATAAGAGAGCGAGCCAGACAAGAGAGCAAGCGAGCCAGATATGAGAGCAAGCGAGCGAGCCAGATATGAGAGCGAGGGAGCCAGATATGCGAGCGAGCGAGCCAGATAAGAGAGTGAGCCAGACAAGAGAGCAAGCGAGTGAGCCAGATATGCAAGCGAGCGAGCCAGATAAGAGAGCGAACCAGATAAGAGAGCAAGCGAGCGAGCCAGATATGAGAGCAAGCGAGCGAGCCAGATATGAGAGCGAGCGAGATAAGAGAGCGAGCCAGACAAGAGAGCAAGCGAGCGAGCCAGATATGAGAGCAAGCGAGCGAGCCAGATGAGAGCAAGCGAGCAAGCCAGATATGCGAGCGAGCGAGCCAGATAAGAGAGCGAGCCAGACAAGAGAGCAAGCAAGCCAGATATGAGAGCAAGCGAGCGAGCCAGATATGAGAGCGAGGGAGCCAGATATGCGAGCGAGCGAGCCAGATAAGAGAGTGAGCCAGACAAGAGAGCAAGCGAGCGAGCCAGATATGCAAGCGAGCGAGCCAGATAAGAGAGCGAACCAGATAAGAGAGCAAGCGAGCGAGCCAGATATGAGAGCAAGCGAGCGAGCCAGATATGAGAGCGAGCGAGATAAGAGAGCGAGCCAGACAAGAGAGCAAGCGAGCGAGCCAGATATGAGAGCAAGCGAGCGAGCCAGATGAGAGCAAGCGAGCAAGCCAGATATGCGAGCGAGCGAGCCAGATAAGAGAGCGAGTCAGACAAGAGAGCAAGCGAGCGAGCCAGATATGCGAGCGAGCGAGCCAGATATGATAGAGAGCGAGCCAAACATGAGAGCAAGCGAGCGAGCCAGGTATGAGAGCAAGTGAGCCAGACATGAGAGCAATCGAGCGAGCCAGATATGAGAGCGAGCGAGCCAGACATGAGAGCAAGCGAGCGAGCCAGATATGAGAGCGAGTGAGCCAGACATGAGAGCAAGCGAGCGAGCCAGATATGAGAGCGAGCCAGACATGAGAGCAAGCGAGCGAGCCAGATATGAGAGCGAGCGAGCCAGACATGAGAGCAAGCGAGCGAGCCAGATATGAGAACGAGCCAGACATGAGAGCAAGCGAGCGAGCAAGATATGAGAGCGAGCCAGATAAGAGAGCGATCCAGACAAGAGAGCAAGCGAGCGAGCCAGATATGAGAGCGAGCAAGCCAGACATGAGAGCAAGCGAGCGAGCCAGATATGAGAGCGAGCGAGCCAGATATGCAAGCGAGCGAGCCAGATAAGAGAGCGAACCAGACAAGAGAGCAAGCGAGCGAGCCAGATATGAGAGCGAGCGAGCCAGACATGAGAGCAAGCGAGCGAGCCAGATATGAGAGCGAGCGAGCCAGACATGAGAGCAAGCGAGCGAGCCAGATATGAGAGCGAGCGAGACAGACATGAGAGCAAGCGAGCGAGCAAGATATGAGAGCGAGCGAGCCAGACATGAGAGCAAGTGAGCGAGCCAGATATGAGAGCAAGCGAGCGAGCCAGATATGAGAGCAAGCGAGCGAGCCAGATATGAGAGCGAGCAAGATAAGAGAGCGAACAAGACAAGAGAGCAAGCGAGCGAGCCAGATATGAGAGCGAGGGAGCCAGACATGAGAGCGAGCGAGCCAGACATGAGAGTAAGCGAGCGAGCAAGATATGAGAGCGAGCGAGCCAGACATGAGAGCAAGCGAGCGAGCCAGATATGAGAGCGAGTGAGCCAGACATGAGAGCAAGCGAGCGAGCAAGATATGAGATCGAGCGAGCCAAATATGCGAGCAAGTCAGATAAGAGAGCGAGCCAGACAAGAGAGCAAGTGAGCGAGCCAGATATGAGAGTAAGCGAGCGAGCCAGATATGAGAGCAAGCGCGTGAGCCAGATATGAGAGCGAGCGAGATAAGAGAGCGAGCCAGACAAGAGAGCAAGCGAGCCAGATATGAGAGCAAGCGAGCGAGCCAGATATGAGAGCGAGGGAGCCAGATATGCGAGCGAGCGAGCCAGATAAGAGAGTGAGCCAGACAAGAGAGCAAGCGAGCGAGCCAGATATGCAAGCGAGCGAGCCAGATAAGAGAGCGAACCAGATAAGAGAGCAAGCGAGCGAGCCAGATATGAGAGCAAGCGAGCGAGCCAGATATGAGAGCGAGCGAGATAAGAGAGCGAGCCAGACAAGAGAGCAAGCGAGCGAGCCAGATATGAGAGCAAGCGAGCGAGCCAGATGAGAGCAAGCGAGCAAGCCAAATATGCGAGCGAGCGAGCCAGATAAGAGAGCGAGTCAGACAAGAGAGCAAGCGAGCGAGCCAGATATGCGAGCGAGCGAGCCAGATATGAGAGCGAGTGAGCCAAACATGAGAGCAAGCGAGCGAGCCAGGTATGAGAGCAAGTGAGCCAGACATGAGAGCAATCGAGCGAGCCAGATATGAGAGCGAGCGAGCCAGACATGAGAGCAAGCGAGCGAGCCAGATATGAGAGCGAGCGAGCCAGACATGAGAGCAAGCGAGCGAGCCAGGTATGAGAGCAAGTGAGCCAGACATGAGAGCAATCGAGCGAGCCAGATATGAGATCGAGCGAGCCAGATATGCGAGCAAGTCAGATAAGAGAGCGAGACAGACAAGAGAGCAAGTGAGCGAGCCAGATATGAGAGCAAGCGAGCGAGCCAGATATAAGAGCAAGCGAGCGAGCCAGATATGAGAGCAAGCGAGCCAGATAAGAGAGCGAATCAGACAAGAGAGCAAGCGAGCGAGCCAGATATGAGAGCGAGCGAGCCAGACATGAGAGCAAGCGAGCGAGCCAGATATGAGAGCGAGCGAGCCAGACATGAGAGGAAGCGAGCGAGCCAGATATGAGAGCGAGCGAGACAGACATGAGAGCAAGCGAGCGAGCCAGATATGAAAGCGAGGGAGCCAGACATGAGAGCAAGCGAGCGAGCCAGATATGAGAGTTAGCGAGCCAGACATGAGAGCAAGCGAGCGAGCCAGATATGAGAGCGAGCGAGCCAGACATGAGAGCAAGCGAGCGAGCCAGATATGAGAGCGAGCGAGCCAGACATGAGAGCAAGCGAGCCAGATATGAGTGCGAGTGAGCCAGACATGAGAGCATGCGAGCGAGCAAGATATGAGATCGAGCGAGCCAGATATGCGATCAAGTCAGATAAGAGAGCGAGCCAGACAAGAGAGCAAGTGAGCGAGCCAGATATGAGAGCAAGCGAGCGAGCCAGATATGAGAGCAAGCGAGTGAGCCAGATATGAGAGCGAGCGAGATAAGAGAGCGAGCCAGACAAGAGAGCAAGCGAGCGAGCCAGATATGAGAGCAAGCGAGCGAGCCAGATATGAGAGCGAGCGAGCCAGACATGAGAGCAAGCGAGCGAGCCAAATATGAGAGCGAGCCAGACATGAGAGCGAGCCAGATATGAGAGCGAGCCAGATAAGAGAGCGAGCCAGACAAGAGAGCAAGTTAGCGAGCCAGATATGAGAGCAAACGAGCGAGCCAGATATGAGAGCTAGCGAGCGAGCCAGATATGAGAGCGAGCGAGATAAGAGAGCGAGGCAGACAAGCGAGCAAGCGAGCGAGCCAGATATGAGAGCAAGCGAGCGAGCCAGATATGAGAGCAAGCGAGCCAGATAAGAGAGCGAACCAGACAAGAGAGCAAGCGAGCGAGCCAGATATGAGAGCGAGCGAGCCAGACATGAGAGCGAGCCAGACATGAGAGCAAGCTTGCAAAGCAAGATATGAGAGCGAGCCAGATAAGAGAGCGAACCAGACAAGAGAGCATGCCAGCGAGCAAGATATGAGAGCGAGCGAGCCAGACATGAGATAAAGCGAGCGAGCCAGATATGAGAGCGAGCGAGCCAGACATGAGAGCAAGCGAGCGAGCAAGATATGAGAGCGAGCGAGCCAGACATGAGAGCTAGCGAGCGAGCCAGATATGAGAGCGAGCGAGCCAGACATGAGAGCAAGCGAGCGAGCCAGATATGAGAGCGAGCGAGCCAGACAGGAGAGCAAGCGAGCGAGCAAGATATGAGAGCGAGCGAGCCAGACATGAGAGCAAGCGAGCCAGATATGAGAGCGAGTGAGCCAGACATGAGAGCAAGCGAGCAAGCAAGATATGAGAGCAAGCGAGCGAGCCAGATGAGAGCAAGCGAGCGAGCCAGATATGCGAGCGAGCGAGCCAGATAAGAGAGCGAGTCAGACAAGAGAGCAAGCGAGCGAGCCAGATATGCGAGCGAGCGAGCCAGATATGAGAGAGAGCGAGCCAAACATGAGAGCAAGCGAGCGAGCCAGGTATGAGAGCAAGTGAGCCAGACATGAGAGCAATCGAGCGAGCCAGATATGAGAGCGAGCGAGCCAGACATGAGAGCAAGCGAGCGAGCCAGATATGAGAGCGAGTGAGCCAGACATGAGAGCAAGCGAGCGAGCCAGATATGAGAGCGAGCCAGACATGAGAGCAAGCGAGCGAGCCAGATATGAGAGCGAGCGAGCCAGACATGAGAGCAAGCGAGCGAGCCAGATATGAGAACGAGCCAGACATGAGAGCAAGCGAGCGAGCAAGATATGAGAGCGAGCCAGATAAGAGAGCGATCCAGACAAGAGAGCAAGCGAGCGAGCCAGATATGAGAGCGAGCAAGCCAGACATGAGAGCAAGCGAGCGAGCCAGATATGAGAGCGAGCGAGCCAGATATGCAAGCGAGCGAGCCAGATAAGAGAGCGAACCAGACAAGAGAGCAAGCGAGCGAGCCAGATATGAGAGCGAGCGAGCCAGACATGAGAGCAAGCGAGCGAGCCAGATATGAGAGCGAGCGAGCCAGACATGAGAGCAAGCGAGCGAGCCAGATATGAGAGCGAGCGAGACAGACATGAGAGCAAGCGAGCGAGCAAGATATGAGAGCGAGCGAGCCAGACATGAGAGCAAGTGAGCGAGCCAGATATGAGAGCAAGCGAGCGAGCCAGATATGAGAGCAAGCGAGCGAGCCAGATATGAGAGCGAGCAAGATAAGAGAGCGAACAAGACAAGAGAGCAAGCGAGCGAGCCAGATATGAGAGCGAGGGAGCCAGACATGAGAGCGAGCGAGCCAGACATGAGAGTAAGCGAGCGAGCAAGATATGAGAGCGAGCGAGCCAGACATGAGAGCAAGCGAGCGAGCCAGATATGAGAGCGAGTGAGCCAGACATGAGAGCAAGCGAGCGAGCAAGATATGAGATCGAGCAAGCCAAATATGCGAGCAAGTCAGATAAGAGAGCGAGCCAGACAAGAGAGCAAGTGAGCGAGCCAGATATGAGAGTAAGCGAGCGAGCCAGATATGAGAGCAAGCGCGTGAGCCAGATATGAGAGCGAGCGAGATAAGAGAGCGAGCCAGACAAGAGAGCAAGCGAGCCAGATATGAGAGCAAGCGAGCGAGCCAGATATGAGAGCGAGGGAGCCAGATATGCGAGCGAGCGAGCCAGATAAGAGAGTGAGCCAGACAAGAGAGCAAGCGAGCGAGCCAGATATGCAAGCGAGCGAGCCAGATAAGAGAGCGAACCAGATAAGAGAGCAAGCGAGCGAGCCAGATATGAGAGCAAGCGAGCGAGCCAGATATGAGAGCGAGCGAGATAAGAGAGCGAGCCAGACAAGAGAGCAAGCGAGCGAGCCAGATATGAGAGCAAGCGAGCGAGCCAGATGAGAGCAAGCGAGCAAGCCAAATATGCGAGCGAGCGAGCCAGATAAGAGAGCGAGTCAGACAAGAGAGCAAGCGAGCGAGCCAGATATGCGAGCGAGCGAGCCAGATATGAGAGCGAGTGAGCCAAACATGAGAGCAAGCGAGCGAGCCAGGTATGAGAGCAAGTGAGCCAGACATGAGAGCAATCGAGCGAGCCAGATATGAGAGCGAGCGAGCCAGACATGAGAGCAAGCGAGCGAGCCAGATATGAGAGCGAGCGAGCCAGACATGAGAGCAAGCGAGCGAGCCAGGTATGAGAGGAAGTGAGCCAGACATGAGAGCAATCGAGCGAGCCAGATATGAGATCGAGCGAGCCAGATATGCGAGCAAGTCAGATAAGAGAGCGAGACAGACAAGAGAGCAAGTGAGCGAGCCAGATATGAGAGCAAGCGAGCGAGCCAGATATAAGAGCAAGCGAGCGAGCCAGATATGAGAGCAAGCGAGCCAGATAAGAGAGCGAATCAGACAAGAGAGCAAGCGAGCGAGCCAGATATGAGAGCGAGCGAGCCAGACATGAGAGCAAGCGAGCGAGCCAGATATGAGAGCGAGCGAGCCAGACATGAGAGGAAGCGAGCGAGCCAGATATGAGAGCGAGCGAGACAGACATGAGAGCAAGCGAGCGAGCCAGATATGAAAGCGAGGGAGCCAGACATGAGAGCAAGCGAGCGAGCCAGATATGAGAGTTAGCGAGCCAGACATGAGAGCAAGCGAGCGAGCCAGATATGAGAGCGAGCGAGCCAGACATGAGAGCAAGCGAGCGAGCCAGATATGAGAGCGAGCGAGCCAGACATGAGAGCAAGCGAGCCAGATATGAGTGCGAGTGAGCCAGACATGAGAGCATGCGAGCGAGCAAGATATGAGATCGAGCGAGCCAGATATGCGATCAAGTCAGATAAGAGAGCGAGCCAGACAAGAGAGCAAGTGAGCGAGCCAGATATGAGAGCAAGCGAGCGAGCCAGATATGAGAGCAAGCGAGTGAGCCAGATATGAGAGCGAGCGAGATAAGAGAGCGAGCCAGACAAGAGAGCAAGCGAGCGAGCCAGATATGAGAGCAAGCGAGCGAGCCAGATATGAGAGCGAGCGAGCCAGACATGAGAGCAAGCGAGCGAGCCAAATATGAGAGCGAGCCAGACATGAGAGCGAGCCAGATATGAGAGCGAGCGAGCCAGATATGCGATCAAGTCAGATAAGAGAGCGAGCCAGACAAGAGAGCAAGTAAGCGAGCCAGATATGAGAGCAAACGAGCGAGCCAGATATGAGAGCTAGCGAGCGAGCCAGATATGAGAGCGAGCGAGATAAGAGAGCGAGGCAGACAAGCGAGCAAGCGAGCGAGCCAGATATGAGAGCAAGCGAGCGAGCCAGATATGAGAGCAAGCGAGCCAGATAAGAGAGCGAACCAGACAAGAGAGCAAGCGAGCGAGCCAGATATGAGAGCGAGCGAGCCAGACATGAGAGCGAGCCAGACATGAGAGCAAGCTTGCAAAGCAAGATATGAGAGCGAGCCAGATAAGAGAGCGAACCAGACAAGAGAGCATGCCAGCGAGCAAGATATGAGAGCGAGCGAGCCAGACATGAGATAAAGCGAGCGAGCCAGATATGAGAGCGAGCGAGCCAGACATGAGAGCAAGCGAGCGAGCAAGATATGAGAGCGAGCGAGCCAGACATGAGAGCTAGCGAGCGAGCCAGATATGAGAGCGAGCGAGCCAGACATGAGAGCAAGCGAGCGAGCCAGATATGAGAGCGAGCGAGCCAGACAGGAGAGCAAGCGAGCGAGCAAGATATGAGAGCGAGCGAGCCAGACATGAGAGCAAGCGAGCCAGATATGAGAGCGAGTGAGCCAGACATGAGAGCAAGCGAGCAAGCAAGATATGAGAGCAAGCGAGCGAGCCAGATGAGAGCAAGCGAGCGAGCCAGATATGCGAGCGAGCGAGCCAGATAAGAGAGTGAGCCAGACAAGAGAGCAAGCGAGCGAGCCAGATATGAGAGCGATCCAGACAAGAGAGCAAGCGAGCGAGCAAGATATGAGAGCGAGCGAGCCAGACATGAGAGCAAGCGAGCAAGATATGAGAGCGAGTGAGCCAGACATGAGAGCAAGCGAGCAAGATATGAGAGCGAGTGAGCCAAACATGAGAGCTAGCGAGCGAGCAAGATATGTGATCGAGCGAGCCAGATATGCAAGCAAGTCAGATAAGAGAGCGAGCCAGACAAGAGAGCAAGTGAGCGAGCCAGATATGACAGCAAGCGAGCGAGCCAGATATGAGAGCGAGCCAGACATGAGAGCGAGCCAGATATGAGAGCGAGCCAGATAAGAGAGCGAGCCAGACTAGAGAGCAAGTGAGCGAGCCAGATATGAGAGCAAACGAGCGAGCCAGATATGAGAGCTAGCGAGCGAGCCAGATATGAGAGCGAGCGAGATAAGAGAGCGAGCCAGACAAGAGAGCAAGCGAGCGAGCCAGATGAGAGCAAGTGAGCAAGCCAGATATGCGAGCGAGCGAGCCAGATAAGAGAGCGAGCCAGACAAGAGAGCAAGTGAGCGAGCCAGATATGAGAGCAAGCGAGCGAGCCAGATATGAGAGCAAGCGAGCGAGCCAGATATGAGAGCGAGCCAGATAAGAGAGCGAACAAGACAAGAGAGCAAGCGAGTGAGCCAGATATGAGAGCGAGGGAGCCATACATGAGAGCGAGCGAGCCAGACATGAGAGCAAGCGAGCGAGCAAGATATGAGAGCGAGCGAGCCAGACATGAGAGCAAGCGAGCGAGCCAGATATGAGAGCGAGTGAGCCAGACATGAGAGCAAGCGAGTGAGCAAGATATGAGATCGAGCGAGCCAGATATGCGAGCAAGTCAGATAAGAGAGCGAGCCAGACAAGAGAGCAAGTGAGCGAGCCAGATATGAGAGCAAGCGAGCGAGCCAGATATGAGAGCGAGCGAGATAAGAGAGCGAGCCAGACAAGAGAGCAAGCGAGCCAGATATGAGAGCAAGCGAGCGAGCCAGATATGAGAGCGAGGGAGCCAGATATGCGAGCGAGCGAGCCAGATAAGAGAGTGAGCCAGACAAGAGAGCAAGCGAGCGAGCCAGATATGCAAGCGAGCGAGCCAGATAAGAGAGCGAACCAGATAAGAGAGCAAGCGAGCGAGCCAGATATGAGAGCAAGCGAGCGAGCCAGATATGAGAGCGAGCGAGATAAGAGAGCGAGCCAGACAAGAGAGCAAGCGAGCCAGATATGAGAGCAAGCGAGCGAGCCAGATATGAGAGCGAGGGAGCCAGATATGAGAGTGAGCCAGACATGAGAGCAAGCGAGCGAGCCAGATATGAGAGCGAGCGAGCCAGACATGAGAGCAAGCGAGCGAGCCAGATATGAGAACGAGCCAGACATGAGAGCAAGCGAGCGAGCAAGATATGAGAGCGAGCCAGATAAGAGAGCGATCCAGACAAGAGAGCAAGCGAGCGAGCCAGATATGAGAGCGAGCAAGCCAGACATGAGAGCAAGCGAGCGAGCCAGATATGAGAGCGAGCGAGCCAGATATGCAAGCGAGCGAGCCAGATAAGAGAGCGAACCAGACAAGAGAGCAAGCGAGCGAGCCAGATATGAGAGCGAGCGAGCCAGACATGAGAGCAAGCGAGCGAGCCAGATATGAGAGCGAGCGAGCCAGACATGAGAGCAAGCGAGTGAGCCAGATATGAGAGCGAGCGAGACAGACATGAGAGCAAGCGAGCGAGCAAGATATGAGAGCGAGCGAGCCAGACATGAGAGCAAGTGAGCGAGCCAGATATGAGAGCAAGCGAGCGAGCCAGATATGAGAGCAAGCGAGCGAGCCAGATATGAGAGCGAGCCAGATAAGAGAGCGAACAAGACAAGAGAGCAAGCGAGCGAGAAAGATATGAGAGCGAGGAAGCCAGACATGAGAGCGAGCGAGCCAGACATGAGAGCAAGCGAGCGAGCAAGATATGAGAGCGAGCGAGCCAGACATGAGAGCAAGCGAGCGAGCCAGATATGAGAGCGAGTGAGCCAGACATGAGAGCAAGCGAGCGAGCAAGATATGAGATCGAGCGAGCCAAATATGCGAGCAAGTCAGATAAGAGAGCGAGCCAGACAAGAGAGCAAGTGAGCGAGCCAGATATGAGAGTAAGCGAGCGAGCCAGATATGAGAGCAAGCGAGTGAGCCAGATATGAGAGCGAGCGAGATAAGAGAGCGAGCCAGACAAGAGAGCAAGCGAGCCAGATATGAGAGCAAGCGAGCGAGCCAGATATGAGAGCGAGGGAGCCAGATATGCAAGCGAGCGAGCCAGATAAGAGAGCGAACCAGATAAGAGAGCAAGCGAGCGAGCCAGATATGAGAGCAAGCGAGCGAGCCAGATATGAGAGCGAGCGAGATAAGAGAGCGAGCCAGACAAGAGAGCAAGCGAGCGAGCCAGATGAGAGCAAGCGAGCAAGCCAGATATGCGAGCGAGCGAGCCAGATAAGAGAGCGAGCCACACAAGAGAGCAAGTGAGCGAGCCAGATATGAGAGCAAGCGAGCGAGCCAGATATGAGAGCAAGCGAGCGAGCCAGATATGAGAGCGAGCCAGATAAGAGAGCGAACAAGACAAGAGAGCAAGCGAGCGAGCCAGATATGAGAGCGAGGGAGCCATACATGAGAGCGAGCGAGCCAGACATGAGAGCAAGCGAGCGAGCAAGATATGAGAGCGAGCGAGCCAGACATGAGAGCAAGCGAGCGAGCCAGATATGAGAGCGAGTGAGCCAGACATGAGAGCAAGCGAGTGAGCAAGATATGAGATCGAGCGAGCCAGATATGCGAGCAAGTCAGATAAGAGAGCGAGCCAGACAAGAGAGCAAGTGAGCGAGCCAGATATGAGAGCAAGCGAGCGAGCCAGATATGAGAGCGAGCGAGATAAGAGAGCGAGCCAGACAAGAGAGCAAGCGAGCCAGATATGAGAGCAAGCGAGCGAGCCAGATATGAGAGCGAGGGAGCCAGATATGCGAGCGAGCGAGCCAGATAAGAGAGTGAGCCAGACAAGAGAGCAAGCGAGCGAGCCAGATATGCAAGCGAGCGAGCCAGATAAGAGAGCGAACCAGATGAGAGAGCAAGCGAGCGAGCCAGATATGAGAGCAAGCGAGCGAGCCAGATATGAGAGCGAGCGAGATAAGAGAGCGAGCCAGACAAGAGAGCAAGCGAGCCAGATATGAGAGCAAGCGAGCGAGCCAGATATGAGAGCGAGGGAGCCAGATATGAGAGTGAGCCAGACATGAGAGCAAGCGAGCGAGCCAGATATGAGAGCGAGCGAGCCAGACATGAGAGCAAGCGAGCGAGCCAGATATGAGAACGAGCCAGACATGAGAGCAAGCGAGCGAGCAAGATATGAGAGCGAGCCAGATAAGAGAGCGATCCAGACAAGAGAGCAAGCGAGCGAGCCAGATATGAGAGCGAGCAAGCCAGACATGAGAGCAAGCGAGCGAGCCAGATATGAGAGTGAGCGAGCCAGATATGCAAGCGAGCGAGCCAGATAAGAGAGCGAACCAGACAAGAGAGCAAGCGAGCGAGCCAGATATGAGAGCGAGCGAGCCAGACATGAGAGCAAGCGAGCGAGCCAGATATGAGAGCGAGCGAGCCAGACATGAGAGCAAGCGAGTGAGCCAGATATGAGAGCGAGCGAGACAGACATGAGAGCAAGCGAGCGAGCAAGATATGAGAGCGAGCGAGCCAGACATGAGAGCAAGTGAGCGAGCCAGATATGAGAGCAAGCGAGCGAGCCAGATATGAGAGCAAGCGAGCGAGCCAGATATGAGAGCGAGCCAGATAAGAGAGCGAACAAGACAAGAGAGCAAGCGAGCGAGAAAGATATGAGAGCGAGGAAGCCAGACATGAGAGCGAGCGAGCCAGACATGAGAGCAAGCGAGCGAGCAAGATATGAGAGCGAGCGAGCCAGACATGAGAGCAAGCGAGCGAGCCAGATATGAGAGCGAGTGAGCCAGACATGAGAGCAAGCGAGCGAGCAAGATATGAGATCGAGCGAGCCAAATATGCGAGCAAGTCAGATAAGAGAGCGAGCCAGACAAGAGAGCAAGTGAGCGAGCCAGATATGAGAGTAAGCGAGCGAGCCAGATATGAGAGCAAGCGAGTGAGCCAGATATGAGAGCGAGCGAGATAAGAGAGCGAGCCAGACAAGAGAGCAAGCGAGCCAGATATGAGAGCAAGCGAGCGAGCCAGATATGAGAGCGAGGGAGCCAGATATGCAAGCGAGCGAGCCAGATAAGAGAGCGAACCAGATAAGAGAGCAAGCGAGCGAGCCAGATATGAGAGCAAGCGAGCGAGCCAGATATGAGAGCGAGCGAGATAAGAGAGCGAGCCAGACAAGAGAGCAAGCGAGCCAGATATGAGAGCAAGCGAGCGAGCCAGATATGAGAGCGAGGGAGCCAGATATGCGAGCGAGCGAGCCAGATAAGAGAGCGAGCCAGACAAGAGAGCAAGCGAGCCAGATATGAGAGCAAGCGAGCGAGCCAGATATGAGAGCGAGGGAGCCAGATATGCGAGCGAGCGAGCCAGATAAGAGAGTGAGCCAGACAAGAGAGCAAGCGAGCGAGCCAGATATGCAAGCGAGCGAGCCAGATAAGAGAGCGAACCAGATAAGAGAGCAAGCGAGCGAGCCAGATATGAGAGCAAGCGAGCGAGCCAGATATGAGAGCGAGCGAGATAAGAGAGCGAGCCAGACAAGAGAGCAAGCGAGCGAGCCAGATATGAGAGCAAGCGAGCGAGCCAGATGAGAGCAAGCGAGCAAGCCAGATATGCGAGCGAGCGAGCCAGATATGAGAGCGAGCCAGACATGAGAGCAAGCGAGCGAGCCAGATATGAGAGCAAGCAAGCGAGCCAGATATGAGAGCGAGCCAGACATGAGAGCAAGCGAGCGAGCAAGATATGAGAGCGAGCCAGATAAGAGAGCGAACAAGACAAGAGAGCAAGCGAGCGAGCCACATATGAGAGCGAGGGAGCCAGACATGAGAGCGAGCGAGCCAGACATGAGAGCAAGCGAGCGAGCAAGATATGAGAGCGAGTGAGCCAAACATGAGAGCAAGCGAGCGAGCAAGATATGAGATCGAGCGAGCCAGATATGCGAGCAAGTCAGATAAGAGAGCGAGCCAGACAAGAGAGCAAGTGAGCGAGCCAGATATGAGAGCAAGCGAGCGAGCCAGATATGAGAGCGAGCGAGATAAGAGAGCGAGCCAGACAAGAGAGCAAGCGAGCCAGATATGAGAGCGAGGGAGCCAGATATGCGAGCGAGCGAGCCAGATAAGAGAGTGAGCCAGACAAGAGAGCAAGCGAGCGAGCCAGATATGCAAACGAGCGAGCCAGATAAGAGAGCGAACCACACAAGAGAGCAAGCGAGCGAGCCAGATATGAGAGCAAGCGAGCGAGCCAGATATGAGAGCAAGCGAGCCAGACATGAGAGCAAGCGAGCGAGCCTGATATGAGAGCGAGCCAGACATGAGAGCAAGCGAGCGAGCCAGATATGAGAGCGAGTGAGCCAGACATGAGAGCAAGCAAGCGAGCCAGATATGAGAGCCAGCCAGACATGAGAGCAAGCGAGCGAGCAAGATATGAGAGCGAGCCAGATAAGAGAGCGAACAAGACAAGAGAGCAAGCGAGCGAGCCAGATATGAGAGCGAGGGAGCCAAACATGAGAGCGAGCGAGCCAGACATGAGAGCAAGCGAGCGAGCAAGATATGAGAGCGAGCGAGCCAGACATGAGAGCAAGCCAGCGAGCCAGATATGAGAGCGAGTGAGCCAGACATGAGAGCAAGCGAGCGAGCAAGATATGAGATCGAGCGAGCCAGATATGCGAGCAAGTTAGATAAGAGAGCGAGCCAGACAAGAGAGCAAGTGAGCGAGCCACATATGAGTGCAAGCGAGCGAGCCAGATATGAGAGCGAGCGAGATAAGAGAGCGAGCCAGACATGAGAGCAAGCGAGCGAGCAAGATATGAGAGCGAGCGAGCCAGACATGAGAGCAAGCGAGCGAGCCAGATATGAGAGCGAGTGAGCCAGACATGAGTGCAAGCCAGCGAGAAAGATATGAGATCGAGCGAGCCAGTTATGCGAGCGAGCCAGATAAGAGAGCGAGCCAGACAAGAGCGCAAGTGAGCGAGCCAGATATGAGAGCAAGCGAGCGAGCCAAAAATGAGAGCGAGCGAGCGAGCCAGATATGAGAGCGAGCGAGATAAGAGAGCGAGCCAGACAAGAGAGCAAGCGAGCGAGCCAGATATGAGAGCAAGCGAGCGAGCCAGATATGAGAGCGAGGGAGGCAGATATGCGAGCGAGCGAGCCAGATAAGAGAGTGAGCCAGACAAGAGAGCAAGTGAGCGAGCCAGATATGCGAGCGAGCGAGCCAGATATGAGAGCGAGCGAGCCAGACATGAGAGCAAGCGAGCTAGCCAGGTGTGAGAGCAAGCGAGCCAGACATGAGAGCAAGCGAGCGAGCCATATATGAGAGCAAGCGAGCCAGACATGAGAGCAAGCGAGCGAGCCAGATATGAGAGCGATCGAGCCAGACATGAGAGCAAGCGAGCGAGCAAGATATGAGAGTGAGCGAGCCACACATGAGAGCAAGCGAGCGAGCCAGATATGAGAGCGAGCGAGCCAGACATGAGAGCAAGCGAGCGAGCAAGAAATGAGAGCGAGCGAGCCAGACATGAGAGCAAGCGAGCCAGATATGAGAGCGAGTGAGCCAGACATGAGAGCAAGCGAGCGAGCAAGATATGAGATCGAGCGAGCCAGATATGCGAGCAAGTCAGATAAGAGAGCGAGACAGACAAGAGAGCAAGTGAGCGAGCCAGATATGAGAGCAAGCGAGCGAGCCAGATATAAGAGCAAGCGAGCGAGCCAGATATGAGAGCAAGCGAGCCAGATAAGAGAGCGAATCAGACAAGAGAGCAAGCGAGCGAGCCAGATATGAGAGCGAGCGAGCCAGACATGAGAGCAAGCGAGCGAGCCAGATATGAGAGCGAGCGAGCCAGACTTGAGAGGAAGCGAGCGAGCCAGATATGAGAGCGAGCGAGACAGACATGAGAGCAAGCGAGCGAGCCAGATATGAAAGCGAGGGAGCCAGACATGAGAGCAAGCGAGCGAGCCAGATATGAGAGTTAGCGAGCCAGACATGAGAGCAAGCGAGCGAGCCAGATATGAGAGCGAGCGAGCCAGACATGAGAGCAAGCGAGCGAGCCAGATATGAGAGCGAGCGAGCCAGACATGAGAGCAAGCGAGCCAGATATGAGTGCGAGTGAGCCAGACATGAGAGCAAGCGAGCGAGCAAGATATGAGATCGAGCGAGCCAGATATGCGATCAAGTCAGATAAGAGAGCGAGCCAGACAAGAGAGCAAGTGAGCGAGCCAGATATGAGAGCAAGCGAGCGAGCCAGATATGAGAGCAAGCGAGTGAGCCAGATATGAGAGCGAGCGAAATAAGAGAGCGAGCCAGACAAGAGAGCAAGCGAGCGAGCAAGATATGAGAGCAAGCGAGCGAGCCAGATATGAGAGCGAGCGAGCCAGACATGAGAGCAAGCGAGCGAGCCAAATATGAGAGCGAGCCAGACATGAGAGCGAGCCAGATATGAGAGCGAGCCAGATAAGAGAGCGAGCCAGACAAGAGAGCAAGTGAGCGAGCCAGATATGAGAGCAAACGAGCGAGCCAGATATGAGAGCTAGCGAGCGAGCCAGATATGATAGCGAGCGAGATAAGAGAGCGAGCCAGACAAGCGAGCAAGCGAGCGAGCCAGATATGAGAGCAAGCGAGCGAGCCAGAGATGAGAGCAAGCGAGCCAGATAAGAGAGCGAACCAGACAAGAGAGCAAGCGAGCGAGCCAGATATGAGAGCGAGGGAGCCAGACATGAGATAAAGCGAGCGAGCCAGATATGAGAGCGAGCGAGCCAGACATGAGAGCAAGCGAGCGAGCAAGATATGAGAGCGAGCGAGCCAGACATGAGAGCTAGCGAGCGAGCCAGATATGAGAGCGAGCGAGCCAGACATGAGAGCAAGCGAGCGAGCCAGATATGAGAGCGAGCGAGCCAGACAGGAGAGCAAGCGAGCGAGCAAGATATGAGAGCGAGCGAGCCAGACATGAGAGCAAGCGAGCAAGCAAGATATGAGAGCAAGCGAGCGAGCCAGATGAGAGCAAGCGAGCGAGCCAGATATGCGAGCGAGCGAGCCAGATAAGAGAGTGAGCCAGACAAGAGAGCAAGCGAGCGAGCCAGATATGAGAGCGATCCAGACAAGAGAGCAAGCGAGCGAGCAAGATATGAGAGCGAGCGAGCCAGACATGAGAGCAAGCGAGCAAGATATGAGAGCGAGTGAGCCAGACATGAGAGCTAGCGAGCGAGCAAGATATGTGATAGAGCGAGCCAGATATGCGAGCAAGTCAGATAAGAGAGCGAGCCAGACAAGAGAGCAAGTGAGCGAGCCAGATATGACAGCAAGCGAGCGAGCCAGATATGAGAGCGAGCGAGCCAGATATGCGATCAAGTCAGATAAGAGAGCGAGCCAGACAAGAGAGCAAGTGAGCGAGCCAGATATGAGAGCAAGCGAGCGAGCCAGATATGAGAGTAAGCGAGTGAGCCAGATATGAGAGCGAGCGAGATAAGAGAGCGAGCCAGACAAGAGAGCAAGCGAGCGAGCCAGATATGAGAGCAAGCGAGCGAGCCAGATATGAGAGCGAGCGAGCCAGACATGAGAGCAAGCGAGCGAGCCAAATATGAGAGCGAGCCAGACATGAGAGCGAGCCAGATATGAGAGCGAGCCAGATAAGAGAGCGAGCCAGACAAGAGAGCAAGTGAGCGAGCCAGATATGAGAGCAAACGAGCGAGCCAGATATGAGAGCTAGCGAGCGAGCCAGATATGAGAGCGAGCGAGATAAGAGAGCGAGCCAGACAAGCGAGCAAGCGAGCGAGCCAGATATGAGAGCAAGCGAGCGAGCCAGATATGAGAGCAAGCGAGCCAGATAAGAGAGCGAACCAGACAAGAGAGCAAGCGAGCGAGCCAGATATGAGAGCGAGCGAGCCAGACATGAGAGCGAGCCAGACATGAGAGCAAGCTTGCAAGCAAGATATGAGAGCGAGCCAGATAAGAGAGCGAACCAGACAAGAGAGCATGCCAGCGAGCAAGATATGAGAGCGAGCGAGCCAGACATGAGATAAAGCGAGCGAGCCAGATATGAGAGCGAGCGAGCCAGACATGAGAGCAAGCGAGCGAGCAAGATATGAGAGCGAGCGAGCCAGACATGAGAGCTAGCGAGCGAGCCAGATATGAGAGCGAGCGAGCCAGACATGAGAGCAAGCGAGCGAGCCAGATATGAGAGCGAGCGAGCCAGACAGGAGAGCAAGCGAGCGAGCAAGATATGAGAGCGAGCGAGCCAGACATGAGAGCAAGCGAGCCAGATATGAGAGCGAGTGAGCCAGACATGAGAGCAAGCGAGCAAGCAAGATATGAGAGCAAGCGAGCGAGCCAGATGAGAGCAAGCGAGCGAGCCAGATATGCGAGCGAGCGAGCCAGATAAGAGAGTGAGCCAGACAAGAGAGCAAGCGAGCGAGCCAGATATGAGAGCGATCCAGACAAGAGAGCAGGCGAGCGAGCAAGATATGAGAGCGAGCGAGCCAGACATGAGAGCAAGCGAGCAAGATATGAGAGCGAGTGAGCCAGACATGAGAGCTAGCGAGCGAGCAAGATATGTGATCGAGCGAGCCAGATATGCGAGCAAGTCAGATAAGAGAGCGAGCCAGACAAGAGAGCAAGTGAGCGAGCCAGATATGACAGCAAGCGAGCGAGCCAGATATGAGAGCGAGCCAGACATGAGAGCGAGCCAGATATGAGAGCGAGCCAGATAAGAGAGCGAGCCAGACTAGAGAGCAAGTGAGCGAGCCAGATATGAGAGCAAACGAGCGAGCCAGATATGAGAGCTAGCGAGCGAGCCAGATATGAGAGCGAGCAAGATAAGAGAGCGAGCCAGACAAGAGAGCAAGCGAGCGAGCCAGATATGAGAGCAAGCGAGCGAGCCAGATGAGAGCAAGCGAGCAAGCCAGATATGTGAGCGAGCGAGCCAGATAAGAGAGCGAGCCAGACAAGAGAGCAAGTGAGCGAGCCAGATATGAGAGCAAGCGAGCGAGCCAAATATGAGAGCAAGCGAGCCAGATAAGAGAGCGAACCAGACAAGAGAGCAAGCGAGCGAGCCAGATATGAGAGCGAGCGAGCCAGACATGAGAGCGAGCCAGACATGAGAGCAAGCTTGCAAGCAAGATATGAGAGCGAGCCAGATAAGAGAGCGAACCAGACAAGAGAGCATGCCAGCGAGCAAGATATGAGAGCGAGCGAGCCAGACATGAGATAAAGCGAGCGAGCCAGATATGAGAGCGAGCGAGCCAGACATGAGAGCAAGCGAGCGAGCAAGATATGAGAGCGAGCGAGCCAGACATGAGAGCTAGCGAGCGAGCCAGATATGAGAGCGAGCGAGCCAGACATGAGAGCAAGCGAGCGAGCCAGATATGAGAGCGAGCGAGCCAGACAGGAGAGCAAGCGAGCGAGCAAGATATGAGAGCGAGCGAGCCAGACATGAGAGCAAGCGAGCCAGATATGAGAGCGAGTGAGCCAGACATGAGAGCAAGCGAGCAAGCAAGATATGAGAGCAAGCGAGCGAGCCAGATGAGAGCAAGCGAGCGAGCCAGATATGCGAGCGAGCGAGCCAGATAAGAGAGTGAGCCAGACAAGAGAGCAAGCGAGCGAGCCAGATATGAGAGCGAACCAGACAAGAGAGCAAGCGAGCGAGCAAGATATGAGAGCGAGCGAGCCAGACATGAGAGCAAGCGAGCAAGATATGAGAGCGAGTGAGCCAGACATGAGAGCTAGCGAGCGAGCAAGATATGTGATCGAGCGAGCCAGATATGCGAGCAAGTCAGATAAGAGAGCGAGCCAGACAAGAGAGCAAGTGAGCGAGCCAGATATGACAGCAAGCGAGCGAGCCAGATATGAGAGCGAGCCAGACATGAGAGCGAGCCAGATATGAGAGCGAGCCAGATAAGAGAGCGAGCCAGACTAGAGAGCAAGTGAGCGAGCCAGATATGAGAGCAAACGAGCGAGCCAGATATGAGAGCTAGCGAGCGAGCCAGATATGAGAGCGAGCGAGATTAGAGAGCGAGCCAGACAAGAGAGCAAGCGAGCGAGCCAGATGAGAGCAAGCGAGCAAGCCAGATATGAGAGCGAGCGAGCCAGATAAGAGAGCGAGCCAGACAAGAGAGCAAGTGAGCGAGCCAGATATGAGAGCAAGCGAGCGAGCCAGATATGAGAGCAAGCGAGCGAGCCAGATATGAGAGCGAGCCAGATAAGAGAGCGAACAAGACAAGAGAGCAAGCGAGCGAGCCAGATATGAGAGCGAGGGAGCCAGACATGAGAGCGAGCGAGCCAGACATGAGAGCAAGCGAGCGAGCAAGATATGAGAGCGAGCGAGCCAGACATGAGAGCAAGCGAGCGAGCCAGATATGAGAGCGAGTGAGCCAGACATGAGAGCAAGCGAGTGAGCAAGATATGAGATCGAGCGAGCCAGATATGCGAGCAAGTCAGATAAGAGAGCGAGCCAGACAAGAGAGCAAGTGAGCGAGCCAGATATGAGAGCAAGCGAGCGAGCCAGATATGAGAGCGAGCGAGATAAGAGAGCGAGCCAGACAAGAGAGCAAGCGAGCCAGATATGAGAGCAAGCGAGCGAGCCAGATATGAGAGCGAGGGAGCCAGATATGCGAGCGAGCGAGCCAGATAAGAGAGTGAGCCAGACAAGAGAGCAAGCGAGTGAGCCAGATATGCAAGCGAGCGAGCCAGATAAGAGAGCGAACCAGATAAGAGAGCAAGCGAGCGAGCCAGATATGAGAGCAAGCGAGCGAGCCAGATATGAGAGCGAGCGAGATAAGAGAGCGAGCCAGACAAGAGAGCAAGCGAGCGAGCCAGATATGAGAGCAAGCGAGCGAGCCAGATGAGAGCAAGCGAGCAAGCCAGATATGCGAGCGAGCGAGCCAGATAAGAGAGCGAGCCAGACAAGAGAGCAAGCAAGCCAGATATGAGAGCAAGCGAGCGAGCCAGATATGAGAGCGAGGGAGCCAGATATGCGAGCGAGCGAGCCAGATAAGAGAGTGAGCCAGACAAGAGAGCAAGCGAGCGAGCCAGATATGCAAGCGAGCGAGCCAGATAAGAGAGCGAACCAGATAAGAGAGCAAGCGAGCGAGCCAGATATGAGAGCAAGCGAGCGAGCCAGATATGAGAGCGAGCGAGATAAGAGAGCGAGCCAGACAAGAGAGCAAGCGAGCGAGCCAGATATGAGAGCAAGCGAGCGAGCCAGATGAGAGCAAGCGAGCAAGCCAGATATGCGAGCGAGCGAGCCAGATAAGAGAGCGAGTCAGACAAGAGAGCAAGCGAGCGAGCCAGATATGCGAGCGAGCGAGCCAGATATGAGAGAGAGCGAGCCAAACATGAGAGCAAGCGAGCGAGCCAGGTATGAGAGCAAGTGAGCCAGACATGAGAGCAATCGAGCGAGCCAGATATGAGAGCAAGCGAGCGAGCCAGATATGAGAGCGAGTGAGCCAGACATGAGAGCAAGCGAGCGAGCCAGATATGAGAGCGAGCCAGACATGAGAGCAAGCGAGCGAGCCAGATATGAGAGCGAGCGAGCCAGACATGAGAGCAAGCGAGCGAGCCAGATATGAGAACGAGCCAGACATGAGAGCAAGCGAGCGAGCAAGATATGAGAGCGAGCCAGATAAGAGAGCGATCCAGACAAGAGAGCAAGCGAGCGAGCCAGATATGAGAGCGAGCAAGCCAGACATGAGAGCAAGCGAGCGAGCCAGATATGAGAGCGAGCGAGCCAGATATGCAAGCGAGCGAGCCAGATAAGAGAGCGAACCAGACAAGAGAGCAAGCGAGCGAGCCAGATATGAGAGCGAGCGAGCCAGACATGAGAGCAAGCGAGCGAGCCAGATATGAGAGCGAGCGAGCCAGACATGAGAGCAAGCGAGCGAGCCAGATATGAGAGCGAGCGAGACAGACATGAGAGCAAGCGAGCGAGCAAGATATGAGAGCGAGCGAGCCAGACATGAGAGCAAGTGAGCGAGCCAGATATGAGAGCAAGCGAGCGAGCCAGATATGAGAGCAAGCGAGCGAGCCAGATATGAGAGCGAGCAAGATAAGAGAGCGAACAAGACAAGAGAGCAAGCGAGCGAGCCAGATATGAGAGCGAGGGAGCCAGACATGAGAGCGAGCGAGCCAGACATGAGAGTAAGCGAGCGAGCAAGATATGAGAGCGAGCGAGCCAAACATGAGAGCAAGCGAGCGAGCCAGATATGAGAGCGAGTGAGCCAGACATGAGAGCAAGCGAGCGAGCAAGATATGAGATCGAGCGAGCCAAATATGCGAGCAAGTCAGATAAGAGAGCGAGCCAGACAAGAGAGCAAGTGAGCGAGCCAGATATGAGAGTAAGCGAGCGAGCCAGATATGAGAGCAAGCGCGTGAGCCAGATATGAGAGCGAGCGAGATAAGAGAGCGAGCCAGACAAGAGAGCAAGCGAGCCAGATATGAGAGCAAGCGAGCGAGCCAGATATGAGAGCGAGGGAGCCAGATATGCGAGCGAGCGAGCCAGATAAGAGAGTGAGCCAGACAAGAGAGCAAGCGAGCGAGCCAGATATGCAAGCGAGCGAGCCAGATAAGAGAGCGAACCAGATAAGAGAGCAAGCGAGCGAGCCAGATATGAGAGCAAGCGAGCGAGCCAGATATGAGAGCGAGCGAGATAAGAGAGCGAGCCAGACAAGAGAGCAAGCGAGCGAGCCAGATATGAGAGCAAGCGAGCGAGCCAGATGAGAGCAAGCGAGCAAGCCAAATATGCGAGCGAGCGAGCCAGATAAGAGAGCGAGTCAGACAAGAGAGCAAGCGAGCGAGCCAGATATGCGAGCGAGCGAGCCAGATATGAGAGCGAGTGAGCCAAACATGAGAGCAAGCGAGCGAGCCAGGTATGAGAGCAAGTGAGCCAGACATGAGAGCAATCGAGCGAGCCAGATATGAGAGCGAGCGAGCCAGACATGAGAGCAAGCGAGCGAGCCAGATATGAGAGCGAGCGAGCCAGACATGAGAGCAAGCGAGCGAGCCAGGTATGAGAGCAAGTGAGCCAGACATGAGAGCAATCGAGCGAGCCAGATATGAGATCGAGCGAGCCAGATATGCGAGCAAGTCAGATAAGAGAGCGAGACAGACAAGAGAGCAAGTGAGCGAGCCAGATATGAGAGCAAGCGAGCGAGCCAGATATAAGAGCAAGCGAGCGAGCCAGATATGAGAGCAAGCGAGCCAGATAAGAGAGCGAATCAGACAAGAGAGCAAGCGAGCGAGCCAGATATGAGAGCGAGCGAGCCAGACATGAGAGCAAGCGAGCGAGCCAGATATGAGAGCGAGCGAGCCAGACATGAGAGGAAGCGAGCGAGCCAGATATGAGAGCGAGCGAGACAGACATGAGAGCAAGCGAGCGAGCCAGATATGAAAGCGAGGGAGCCAGACATGAGAGCAAGCGAGCGAGCCAGATATGAGAGTTAGCGAGCCAGACATGAGAGCAAGCGAGCGAGCCAGATATGAGAGCGAGCGAGCCAGACATGAGAGCAAGCGAGCGAGCCAGATATGAGAGCGAGCGAGCCAGACATGAGAGCAAGCGAGCCAGATATGAGTGCGAGTGAGCCAGACATGAGAGCATGCGAGCGAGCAAGATATGAGATCGAGCGAGCCAGATATGAGAGCGAGTGAGCCAGACATGAGAGCAAGCAAGCGAGCCAGATATGAGAGCCAGCCAGACATGAGAGCAAGCGAGCGAGCAAGATATGAGAGCGAGCCAGATAAGAGAGCGAACAAGACAAGAGAGCAAGCGAGCGAGCCAGATATGAGAGCGAGGGAGCCAAACATGAGAGCGAGCGAGCCAGACATGAGAGCAAGCGAGCGAGCAAGATATGAGAGCGAGCGAGCCAGACATGAGAGCAAGCCAGCGAGCCAGATATGAGAGCGAGTGAGCCAGACATGAGAGCAAGCGAGCGAGCAAGATATGAGATCGAGCGAGCCAGATATGCGAGCAAGTTAGATAAGAGAGCGAGCCAGACAAGAGAGCAAGTGAGCGAGCCACATATGAGTGCAAGCGAGCGAGCCAGATATGAGAGCGAGCGAGATAAGAGAGCGAGCCAGACATGAGAGCAAGCGAGCGAGCAAGATATGAGAGCGAGCGAGCCAGACATGAGAGCAAGCGAGCGAGCCAGATATGAGAGCGAGTGAGCCAGACATGAGTGCAAGCCAGCGAGAAAGATATGAGATCGAGCGAGCCAGTTATGCGAGCGAGCCAGATAAGAGAGCGAGCCAGACAAGAGCGCAAGTGAGCGAGCCAGATATGAGAGCAAGCGAGCGAGCCAAAAATGAGAGCGAGCGAGCGAGCCAGATATGAGAGCGAGCGAGATAAGAGAGCGAGCCAGACAAGAGAGCAAGCGAGCGAGCCAGATATGAGAGCAAGCGAGCGAGCCAGATATGAGAGCGAGGGAGGCAGATATGCGAGCGAGCGAGCCAGATAAGAGAGTGAGCCAGACAAGAGAGCAAGTGAGCGAGCCAGATATGCGAGCGAGCGAGCCAGATATGAGAGCGAGCGAGCCAGACATGAGAGCAAGCGAGCTAGCCAGGTGTGAGAGCAAGCGAGCCAGACATGAGAGCAAGCGAGCGAGCCATATATGAGAGCAAGCGAGCCAGACATGAGAGCAAGCGAGCGAGCCAGATATGAGAGCGATCGAGCCAGACATGAGAGCAAGCGAGCGAGCAAGATATGAGAGTGAGCGAGCCACACATGAGAGCAAGCGAGCGAGCCAGATATGAGAGCGAGCGAGCCAGACATGAGAGCAAGCGAGCGAGCAAGAAATGAGAGCGAGCGAGCCAGACATGAGAGCAAGCGAGCCAGATATGAGAGCGAGTGAGCCAGACATGAGAGCAAGCGAGCGAGCAAGATATGAGATCGAGCGAGCCAGATATGCGAGCAAGTCAGATAAGAGAGCGAGACAGACAAGAGAGCAAGTGAGCGAGCCAGATATGAGAGCAAGCGAGCGAGCCAGATATAAGAGCAAGCGAGCGAGCCAGATATGAGAGCAAGCGAGCCAGATAAGAGAGCGAATCAGACAAGAGAGCAAGCGAGCGAGCCAGATATGAGAGCGAGCGAGCCAGACATGAGAGCAAGCGAGCGAGCCAGATATGAGAGCGAGCGAGCCAGACTTGAGAGGAAGCGAGCGAGCCAGATATGAGAGCGAGCGAGACAGACATGAGAGCAAGCGAGCGAGCCAGATATGAAAGCGAGGGAGCCAGACATGAGAGCAAGCGAGCGAGCCAGATATGAGAGTTAGCGAGCCAGACATGAGAGCAAGCGAGCGAGCCAGATATGAGAGCGAGCGAGCCAGACATGAGAGCAAGCGAGCGAGCCAGATATGAGAGCGAGCGAGCCAGACATGAGAGCAAGCGAGCCAGATATGAGTGCGAGTGAGCCAGACATGAGAGCAAGCGAGCGAGCAAGATATGAGATCGAGCGAGCCAGATATGCGATCAAGTCAGATAAGAGAGCGAGCCAGACAAGAGAGCAAGTGAGCGAGCCAGATATGAGAGCAAGCGAGCGAGCCAGATATGAGAGCAAGCGAGTGAGCCAGATATGAGAGCGAGCGAAATAAGAGAGCGAGCCAGACAAGAGAGCAAGCGAGCGAGCAAGATATGAGAGCAAGCGAGCGAGCCAGATATGAGAGCGAGCGAGCCAGACATGAGAGCAAGCGAGCGAGCCAAATATGAGAGCGAGCCAGACATGAGAGCGAGCCAGATATGAGAGCGAGCCAGATAAGAGAGCGAGCCAGACAAGAGAGCAAGTGAGCGAGCCAGATATGAGAGCAAACGAGCGAGCCAGATATGAGAGCTAGCGAGCGAGCCAGATATGATAGCGAGCGAGATAAGAGAGCGAGCCAGACAAGAGAGCAAGCGAGCGAGCCAGATATGAGAGCAAGCGAGCGAGCCAGATATGAGAGCGAGGGAGGCAGATATGCGAGCGAGCGAGCCAGATAAGAGAGTGAGCCAGACAAGAGAGCAAGTGAGCGAGCCAGATATGCGAGCGAGCGAGCCAGATATGAGAGCGAGCGAGCCAGACATGAGAGCAAGCGAGCTAGCCAGGTGTGAGAGCAAGCGAGCCAGACATGAGAGCAAGCGAGCGAGCCATATATGAGAGCAAGCGAGCCAGACATGAGAGCAAGCGAGCGAGCCAGATATGAGAGCGATCGAGCCAGACATGAGAGCAAGCGAGCGAGCAAGATATGAGAGTGAGCGAGCCACACATGAGAGCAAGCGAGCGAGCCAGATATGAGAGCGAGCGAGCCAGACATGAGAGCAAGCGAGCGAGCAAGAAATGAGAGCGAGCGAGCCAGACATGAGAGCAAGCGAGCCAGATATGAGAGCGAGTGAGCCAGACATGAGAGCAAGCGAGCGAGCAAGATATGAGATCGAGCGAGCCAGATATGCGAGCAAGTCAGATAAGAGAGCGAGACAGACAAGAGAGCAAGTGAGCGAGCCAGATATGAGAGCAAGCGAGCGAGCCAGATATAAGAGCAAGCGAGCGAGCCAGATATGAGAGCAAGCGAGCCAGATAAGAGAGCGAATCAGACAAGAGAGCAAGCGAGCGAGCCAGATATGAGAGCGAGCGAGCCAGACATGAGAGCAAGCGAGCGAGCCAGATATGAGAGCGAGCGAGCCAGACTTGAGAGGAAGCGAGCGAGCCAGATATGAGAGCGAGCGAGACAGACATGAGAGCAAGCGAGCGAGCCAGATATGAAAGCGAGGGAGCCAGACATGAGAGCAAGCGAGCGAGCCAGATATGAGAGTTAGCGAGCCAGACATGAGAGCAAGCGAGCGAGCCAGATATGAGAGCGAGCGAGCCAGACATGAGAGCAAGCGAGCGAGCCAGATATGAGAGCGAGCGAGCCAGACATGAGAGCAAGCGAGCCAGATATGAGTGCGAGTGAGCCAGACATGAGAGCAAGCGAGCGAGCAAGATATGAGATCGAGCGAGCCAGATATGCGATCAAGTCAGATAAGAGAGCGAGCCAGACAAGAGAGCAAGTGAGCGAGCCAGATATGAGAGCAAGCGAGCGAGCCAGATATGAGAGCAAGCGAGTGAGCCAGATATGAGAGCGAGCGAAATAAGAGAGCGAGCCAGACAAGAGAGCAAGCGAGCGAGCAAGATATGAGAGCAAGCGAGCGAGCCAGATATGAGAGCGAGCGAGCCAGACATGAGAGCAAGCGAGCGAGCCAAATATGAGAGCGAGCCAGACATGAGAGCGAGCCAGATATGAGAGCGAGCCAGATAAGAGAGCGAGCCAGACAAGAGAGCAAGTGAGCGAGCCAGATATGAGAGCAAACGAGCGAGCCAGATATGAGAGCTAGCGAGCGAGCCAGATATGATAGCGAGCGAGATAAGAGAGCGAGCCAGACAAGCGAGCAAGCGAGCGAGCCAGATATGAGAGCAAGCGAGCGAGCCAGAGATGAGAGCAAGCGAGCCAGATAAGAGAGCGAACCAGACAAGAGAGCAAGCGAGCGAGCCAGATATGAGAGCGAGGGAGCCAGACATGAGATAAAGCGAGCGAGCCAGATATGAGAGCGAGCGAGCCAGACATGAGAGCAAGCGAGCGAGCAAGATATGAGAGCGAGCGAGCCAGACATGAGAGCTAGCGAGCGAGCCAGATATGAGAGCGAGCGAGCCAGACATGAGAGCAAGCGAGCGAGCCAGATATGAGAGCGAGCGAGCCAGACAGGAGAGCAAGCGAGCGAGCAAGATATGAGAGCGAGCGAGCCAGACATGAGAGCAAGCGAGCAAGCAAGATATGAGAGCAAGCGAGCGAGCCAGATGAGAGCAAGCGAGCGAGCCAGATATGCGAGCGAGCGAGCCAGATAAGAGAGTGAGCCAGACAAGAGAGCAAGCGAGCGAGCCAGATATGAGAGCGATCCAGACAAGAGAGCAAGCGAGCGAGCAAGATATGAGAGCGAGCGAGCCAGACATGAGAGCAAGCGAGCAAGATATGAGAGCGAGTGAGCCAGACATGAGAGCTAGCGAGCGAGCAAGATATGTGATAGAGCGAGCCAGATATGCGAGCAAGTCAGATAAGAGAGCGAGCCAGACAAGAGAGCAAGTGAGCGAGCCAGATATGACAGCAAGCGAGCGAGCCAGATATGAGAGCGAGCGAGCCAGATATGCGATCAAGTCAGATAAGAGAGCGAGCCAGACAAGAGAGCAAGTGAGCGAGCCAGATATGAGAGCAAGCGAGCGAGCCAGATATGAGAGTAAGCGAGTGAGCCAGATATGAGAGCGAGCGAGATAAGAGAGCGAGCCAGACAAGAGAGCAAGCGAGCGAGCCAGATATGAGAGCAAGCGAGCGAGCCAGATATGAGAGCGAGCGAGCCAGACATGAGAGCAAGCGAGCGAGCCAAATATGAGAGCGAGCCAGACATGAGAGCGAGCCAGATATGAGAGCGAGCCAGATAAGAGAGCGAGCCAGACAAGAGAGCAAGTGAGCGAGCCAGATATGAGAGCAAACGAGCGAGCCAGATATGAGAGCTAGCGAGCGAGCCAGATATGAGAGCGAGCGAGATAAGAGAGCGAGCCAGACAAGCGAGCAAGCGAGCGAGCCAGATATGAGAGCAAGCGAGCGAGCCAGATATGAGAGCAAGCGAGCCAGATAAGAGAGCGAACCAGACAAGAGAGCAAGCGAGCGCGCCAGATATGAGAGCGAGCGAGCCAGACATGAGAGCGAGCCAGACATGAGAGCAAGCTTGCAAGCAAGATATGAGAGCGAGCCAGATAAGAGAGCGAACCAGACAAGAGAGCATGCCAGCGAGCAAGATATGAGAGCGAGCGAGCCAGACATGAGATAAAGCGAGCGAGCCAGATATGAGAGCGAGCGAGCCAGACATGAGAGCAAGCGAGCGAGCAAGATATGAGAGCGAGCGAGCCAGACATGAGAGCTAGCGAGCGAGCCAGATATGAGAGCGAGCGAGCCAGACATGAGAGCAAGCGAGCGAGCCAGATATGAGAGCGAGCGAGCCAGACAGGAGAGCAAGCGAGCGAGCAAGATATGAGAGCGAGCGAGCCAGACATGAGAGCAAGCGAGCCAGATATGAGAGCGAGTGAGCCAGACATGAGAGCAAGCGAGCAAGCAAGATATGAGAGCAAGCGAGCGAGCCAGATGAGAGCAAGCGAGCGAGCCAGATATGCGAGCGAGCGAGCCAGATAAGAGAGTGAGCCAGACAAGAGAGCAAGCGAGCGAGCCAGATATGAGAGCGATCCAGACAAGAGAGCAGGCGAGCGAGCAAGATATGAGAGCGAGCGAGCCAGACATGAGAGCAAGCGAGCAAGATATGAGAGCGAGTGAGCCAGACATGAGAGCTAGCGAGCGAGCAAGATATGTGATCGAGCGAGCCAGATATGCGAGCAAGTCAGATAAGAGAGCGAGCCAGACAAGAGAGCAAGTGAGCGAGCCAGATATGACAGCAAGTGAGCGAGCCAGATATGAGAGCGAGCCAGACATGAGAGCGAGCCAGATATGAGAGCGAGCCAGATAAGAGAGCGAGCCAGACTAGAGAGCAAGTGAGCGAGCCAGATATGAGAGCAAACGAGCGAGCCAGATATGAGAGCTAGCGAGCGAGCCAGATATGAGAGCGAGCAAGATAAGAGAGCGAGCCAGACAAGAGAGCAAGCGAGCGAGCCAGATATGAGAGCAAGCGAGCGAGCCAGATGAGAGCAAGCGAGCAAGCCAGATATGTGAGCGAGCGAGCCAGATAAGAGAGCGAGCCAGACAAGAGAGCAAGTGAGCGAGCCAGATATGAGAGCAAGCGAGCGAGCCAAATATGAGAGCAAGCGAGCCAGATAAGAGAGCGAACCAGACAAGAGAGCAAGCGAGCGAGCCAGATATGAGAGCGAGCGAGCCAGACATGAGAGCGAGCCAGACATGAGAGCAAGCTTGCAAGCAAGATATGAGAGCGAGCCAGATAAGAGAGCGAACCAGACAAGAGAGCATGCCAGCGAGCAAGATATGAGAGCGAGCGAGCCAGACATGAGATAAAGCGAGCGAGCCAGATATGAGAGCGAGCGAGCCAGACATGAGAGCAAGCGAGCGAGCAAGATATGAGAGCGAGCGAGCCAGACATGAGAGCTAGCGAGCGAGCCAGATATGAGAGCGAGCGAGCCAGACATGAGAGCAAGCGAGCGAGCCAGATATGAGAGCGAGCGAGCCAGACAGGAGAGCAAGCGAGCGAGCAAGATATGAGAGCGAGCGAGCCAGACATGAGAGCAAGCGAGCCAGATATGAGAGCGAGTGAGCCAGACATGAGAGCAAGCGAGCAAGCAAGATATGAGAGCAAGCGAGCGAGCCAGATGAGAGCAAGCGAGCGAGCCAGATATGCGAGCGAGCGAGCCAGATAAGAGAGTGAGCCAGACAAGAGAGCAAGCGAGCGAGCCAGATATGAGAGCGATCCAGACAAGAGAGCAAGCGAGCGAGCAAGATATGAGAGCGAGCGAGCCAGACATGAGAGCAAGCGAGCAAGATATGAGAGCGAGTGAGCCAGACATGAGAGCTAGCGAGCGAGCAAGATATGTGATCGAGCGAGCCAGATATGCGAGCAAGTCAGATAAGAGAGCGAGCCAGACAAGAGAGCAAGTGAGCGAGCCAGATATGACAGCAAGCGAGCGAGCCAGATATGAGAGCGAGCCAGACATGAGAGTGAGCCAGATATGAGAGCGAGCCAGATAAGAGAGCGAGCCAGACTAGAGAGCAAGTGAGCGAGCCAGATATGAGAGCAAACGAGCGAGCCAGATATGAGAGCTAGCGAGCGAGCCAGATATGAGAGCGAGCGAGATTAGAGAGCGAGCCAGACAAGAGAGCAAGCGAGCGAGCCAGATGAGAGCAAGCGAGCAAGCCAGATATGAGAGCGAGCGAGCCAGATAAGAGAGCGAGCCAGACAAGAGAGCAAGTGAGCGAGCCAGATATGAGAGCAAGCGAGCGAGCCAGATATGAGAGCAAGCGAGCGAGCCAGATATGAGAGCGAGCCAGATAAGAGAGCGAACAAGACAAGAGAGCAAGCGAGCGAGCCAGATATGAGAGCGAGGGAGCCAGACATGAGAGCGAGCGAGCCAGACATGAGAGCAAGCGAGCGAGCAAGATATGAGAGCGAGCGAGCCAGACATGAGAGCAAGCGAGCGAGCCAGATATGAGAGCGAGTGAGCCAGACATGAGAGCAAGCGAGTGAGCAAGATATGAGATCGAGCGAGCCAGATATGCGAGCAAGTCAGATAAGAGAGCGAGCCAGACAAGAGAGCAAGTGAGCGAGCCAGATATGAGAGCAAGCGAGCGAGCCAGATATGAGAGCGAGCGAGATAAGAGAGCGAGCCAGACAAGAGAGCAAGCGAGCCAGATATGAGAGCAAGCGAGCGAGCCAGATATGAGAGCGAGGGAGCCAGATATGCGAGCGAGCGAGCCAGATAAGAGAGTGAGCCAGACAAGAGAGCAAGCGAGTGAGCCAGATATGCAAGCGAGCGAGCCAGATAAGAGAGCGAACCAGATAAGAGAGCAAGCGAGCGAGCCAGATATGAGAGCAAGCGAGCGAGCCAGATATGAGAGCGAGCGAGATAAGAGAGCGAGCCAGACAAGAGAGCAAGCGAGCGAGCCAGATATGAGAGCAAGCGAGCGAGCCAGATGAGAGCAAGCGAGCAAGCCAGATATGCGAGCGAGCGAGCCAGATAAGAGAGCGAGCCAGACAAGAGAGCAAGCAAGCCAGATATGAGAGCAAGCGAGCGAGCCAGATATGAGAGCGAGGGAGCCAGATATGCGAGCGAGCGAGCCAGATAAGAGAGTGAGCCAGACAAGAGAGCAAGCGAGCGAGCCAGATATGCAAGCGAGCGAGCCAGATAAGAGAGCGAACCAGATAAGAGAGCAAGCGAGCGAGCCAGATATGAGAGCAAGCGAGCGAGCCAGATATGAGAGCGAGCGAGATAAGAGAGCGAGCCAGACAAGAGAGCAAGCGAGCGAGCCAGATATGAGAGCAAGCGAGCGAGCCAGATGAGAGCAAGCGAGCAAGCCAGATATGCGAGCGAGCGAGCCAGATAAGAGAGCGAGTCAGACAAGAGAGCAAGCGAGCGAGCCAGATATGCGAGCGAGCGAGCCAGATATGAGAGAGAGCGAGCCAAACATGAGAGCAAGCGAGCGAGCCAGGTATGAGAGCAAGTGAGCCAGACATGAGAGCAATCGAGCGAGCCAGATATGAGAGCAAGCGAGCGAGCCAGATATGAGAGCGAGTGAGCCAGACATGAGAGCAAGCGAGCGAGCCAGATATGAGAGCGAGCCAGACATGAGAGCAAGCGAGCGAGCCAGATATGAGAGCGAGCGAGCCAGACATGAGAGCAAGCGAGCGAGCCAGATATGAGAACGAGCCAGACATGAGAGCAAGCGAGCGAGCAAGATATGAGAGCGAGCCAGATAAGAGAGCGATCCAGACAAGAGAGCAAGCGAGCGAGCCAGATATGAGAGCGAGCAAGCCAGACATGAGAGCAAGCGAGCGAGCCAGATATGAGAGCGAGCGAGCCAGATATGCAAGCGAGCGAGCCAGATAAGAGAGCGAACCAGACAAGAGAGCAAGCGAGCGAGCCAGATATGAGAGCGAGCGAGCCAGACATGAGAGCAAGCGAGCGAGCCAGATATGAGAGCGAGCGAGCCAGACATGAGAGCAAGCGAGCGAGCCAGATATGAGAGCGAGCGAGACAGACATGAGAGCAAGCGAGCGAGCAAGATATGAGAGCGAGCGAGCCAGACATGAGAGCAAGTGAGCGAGCCAGATATGAGAGCAAGCGAGCGAGCCAGATATGAGAGCAAGCGAGCGAGCCAGATATGAGAGCGAGCAAGATAAGAGAGCGAACAAGACAAGAGAGCAAGCGAGCGAGCCAGATATGAGAGCGAGGGAGCCAGACATGAGAGCGAGCGAGCCAGACATGAGAGTAAGCGAGCGAGCAAGATATGAGAGCGAGCGAGCCAAACATGAGAGCAAGCGAGCGAGCCAGATATGAGAGCGAGTGAGCCAGACATGAGAGCAAGCGAGCGAGCAAGATATGAGATCGAGCGAGCCAAATATGCGAGCAAGTCAGATAAGAGAGCGAGCCAGACAAGAGAGCAAGTGAGCGAGCCAGATATGAGAGTAAGCGAGCGAGCCAGATATGAGAGCAAGCGCGTGAGCCAGATATGAGAGCGAGCGAGATAAGAGAGCGAGCCAGACAAGAGAGCAAGCGAGCCAGATATGAGAGCAAGCGAGCGAGCCAGATATGAGAGCGAGGGAGCCAGATATGCGAGCGAGCGAGCCAGATAAGAAAGTGAGCCAGACAAGAGAGCAAGCGAGCGAGCCAGATATGCAAGCGAGCGAGCCAGATAAGAGAGCGAACCAGATAAGAGAGCAAGCGAGCGAGCCAGATATGAGAGCAAGCGAGCGAGCCAGATATGAGAGCGAGCGAGATAAGAGAGCGAGCCAGACAAGAGAGCAAGCGAGCGAGCCAGATATGAGAGCAAGCGAGCGAGCCAGATGAGAGCAAGCGAGCAAGCCAAATATGCGAGCGAGCGAGCCAGATAAGAGAGCGAGTCAGACAAGAGAGCAAGCGAGCGAGCCAGATATGCGAGCGAGCGAGCCAGATATGAGAGCGAGTGAGCCAAACATGAGAGCAAGCGAGCGAGCCAGGTATGAGAGCAAGTGAGCCAGACATGAGAGCAATCGAGCGAGCCAGATATGAGAGCGAGCGAGCCAGACATGAGAGCAAGCGAGCGAGCCAGATATGAGAGCGAGCGAGCCAGACATGAGAGCAAGCGAGCGAGCCAGGTATGAGAGCAAGTGAGCCAGACATGAGAGCAATCGAGCGAGCCAGATATGAGATCGAGCGAGCCAGATATGCGAGCAAGTCAGATAAGAGAGCGAGACAGACAAGAGAGCAAGTGAGCGAGCCAGATATGAGAGCAAGCGAGCGAGCCAGATATAAGAGCAAGCGAGCGAGCCAGATATGAGAGCAAGCGAGCCAGATAAGAGAGCGAATCAGACAAGAGAGCAAGCGAGCGAGCCAGATATGAGAGCGAGCGAGCCAGACATGAGAGCAAGCGAGCGAGCCAGATATGAGAGCGAGCGAGCCAGACATGAGAGGAAGCGAGCGAGCCAGATATGAGAGCGAGCGAGACAGACATGAGAGCAAGCGAGCGAGCCAGATATGAAAGCGAGGGAGCCAGACATGAGAGCAAGCGAGCGAGCCAGATATGAGAGTTAGCGAGCCAGACATGAGAGCAAGCGAGCGAGCCAGATATGAGAGCGAGCGAGCCAGACATGAGAACAAGCGAGCGAGCCAGATATGAGAGCGAGCGAGCCAGACATGAGAGCAAGCGAGCCAGATATGAGTGCGAGTGAGCCAGACATGAGAGCATGCGAGCGAGCAAGATATGAGATCGAGCGAGCCAGATATGCGATCAAGTCAGATAAGAGAGCGAGCCAGACAAGAGAGCAAGTGAGCGAGCCAGATATGAGAGCAAGCGAGCGAGCCAGATATGAGAGCAAGCGAGTGAGCCAGATATGAGAGCGAGCGAGATAAGAGAGCGAGCCAGACAAGAGAGCAAGCGAGCGAGCCAGATATGAGAGCAAGCGAGCGAGCCAGATATGAGAGCGAGCGAGCCAGACATGAGAGCAAGCGAGCGAGCCAAATATGAGAGCGAGCCAGACATGAGAGCGAGCCAGATATGAGAGCGAGCCAGATAAGAGAGCGAGCCAGACAAGAGAGCAAGTTAGCGAGCCAGATATGAGAGCAAACGAGCGAGCCAGATATGAGAGCTAGCGAGCGAGCCAGATATGAGAGCGAGCGAGATAAGAGAGCGAGGCAGACAAGCGAGCAAGCGAGCGAGCCAGATATGAGAGCAAGCGAGCGAGCCAGATATGAGAGCAAGCGAGCCAGATAAGAGAGCGAACCAGACAAGAGAGCAAGCGAGCGAGCCAGATATGAGAGCGAGCGAGCCAGACATGAGAGCGAGCCAGACATGAGAGCAAGCTTGCAAAGCAAGATATGAGAGCGAGCCAGATAAGAGAGCGAACCAGACAAGAGAGCATGCCAGCGAGCAAGATATGAGAGCGAGCGAGCCAGACATGAGATAAAGCGAGCGAGCCAGATATGAGAGCGAGCGAGCCAGACATGAGAGCAAGCGAGCGAGCAAGATATGAGAGCGAGCGAGCCAGACATGAGAGCTAGCGAGCGAGCCAGATATGAGAGCGAGCGAGCCAGACATGAGAGCAAGCGAGCGAGCCAGATATGAGAGCGAGCGAGCCAGACAGGAGAGCAAGCGAGCGAGCAAGATATGAGAGCGAGCGAGCCAGACATGAGAGCAAGCGAGCCAGATATGAGAGCGAGTGAGCCAGACATGAGAGCAAGCGAGCAAGCAAGATATGAGAGGAAGCGAGCGAGCCAGATGAGAGCAAGCGAGCGAGCCAGATATGCGAGCGAGCGAGCCAGATAAGAGAGTGAGCCAGACAAGAGAGCAAGCGAGCGAGCCAGATATGAGAGCGATCCAGACAAGAGAGCAAGCGAGCGAGCAAGATATGAGAGCGAGCGAGCCAGACATGAGAGCAAGCGAGCAAGATATGAGAGCGAGTGAGCCAAACATGAGAGCTAGCGAGCGAGCAAGATATGTGATCGAGCGAGCCAGATATGCAAGCAAGTCAGATAAGAGAGCGAGCCAGACAAGAGAGCAAGTGAGCGAGCCAGATATGACAGCAAGCGAGCGAGCCAGATATGAGAGCGAGCCAGACATGAGAGCGAGCCAGATATGAGAGCGAGCCAGATAAGAGAGCGAGCCAGACTAGAGAGCAAGTGAGCGAGCCAGATATGAGAGCAAACGAGCGAGCCAGATATGAGAGCTAGCGAGCGAGCCAGATATGAGAGCGAGCGAGATAAGAGAGCGAGCCAGACAAGAGAGCAAGCGAGCGAGCCAGATGAGAGCAAGTGAGCAAGCCAGATATGCGAGCGAGCGAGCCAGATAAGAGAGCGAGCCAGACAAGAGAGCAAGTGAGCGAGCCAGATATGAGAGCAAGCGAGCGAGCCAGATATGAGAGCAAGCGAGCGAGCCAGATATGAGAGCGAGCCAGATAAGAGAGCGAACAAGACAAGAGAGCAAGCGAGCGAGCCAGATATGAGAGCGAGGGAGCCATACATGAGAGCGAGCGAGCCAGACATGAGAGCAAGCGAGCGAGCAAGATATGAGAGCGAGCGAGCCAGACATGAGAGCAAGCGAGCGAGCCAGATATGAGAGCGAGTGAGCCAGACATGAGAGCAAGCGAGTGAGCAAGATATGAGATCGAGCGAGCCAGATATGCGAGCAAGTCAGATAAGAGAGCGAGCCAGACAAGAGAGCAAGTGAGCGAGCCAGATATGAGAGCAAGCGAGCGAGCCAGATATGAGAGCGAGCGAGATAAGAGAGCGAGCCAGACAAGAGAGCAAGCGAGCCAGATATGAGAGCAAGCGAGCGAGCCAGATATGAGAGCGAGGGAGCCAGATATGCGAGCGAGCGAGCCAGATAAGAGAGTGAGCCAGACAAGAGAGCAAGCGAGCGAGCCAGATATGCAAGCGAGCGAGCCAGATAAGAGAGCGAACCAGATAAGAGAGCAAGCGAGCGAGCCAGATATGAGAGCAAGCGAGCGAGCCAGATATGAGAGCGAGCGAGATAAGAGAGCGAGCCAGACAAGAGAGCAAGCGAGCCAGATATGAGAGCAAGCGAGCGAGCCAGATATGAGAGCGAGGGAGCCAGATATGAGAGTGAGCCAGACATGAGAGCAAGCGAGCGAGCCAGATATGAGAGCGAGCGAGCCAGACATGAGAGCAAGCGAGCGAGCCAGATATGAGAACGAGCCAGACATGAGAGCAAGCGAGCGAGCAAGATATGAGAGCGAGCCAGATAAGAGAGCGATCCAGACAAGAGAGCAAGCGAGCGAGCCAGATATGAGAGCGAGCAAGCCAGACATGAGAGCAAGCGAGCGAGCCAGATATGAGAGCGAGCGAGCCAGATATGCAAGCGAGCGAGCCAGATAAGAGAGCGAACCAGACAAGAGAGCAAGCGAGCGAGCCAGATATGAGAGCGAGCGAGCCAGACATGAGAGCAAGCGAGCGAGCCAGATATGAGAGCGAGCGAGCCAGACATGAGAGCAAGCGAGTGAGCCAGATATGAGAGCGAGCGAGACAGACATGAGAGCAAGCGAGCGAGCAAGATATGAGAGCGAGCGAGCCAGACATGAGAGCAAGTGAGCGAGCCAGATATGAGAGCAAGCGAGCGAGCCAGATATGAGAGCAAGCGAGCGAGCCAGATATGAGAGCGAGCCAGATAAGAGAGCGAACAAGACAAGAGAGCAAGCGAGCGAGAAAGATATGAGAGCGAGGAAGCCAGACATGAGAGCGAGCGAGCCAGACATGAGAGCAAGCGAGCGAGCAAGATATGAGAGCGAGCGAGCCAGACATGAGAGCAAGCGAGCGAGCCAGATATGAGAGCGAGTGAGCCAGACATGAGAGCAAGCGAGCGAGCAAGATATGAGATCGAGCGAGCCAAATATGCGAGCAAGTCAGATAAGAGAGCGAGCCAGACAAGAGAGCAAGTGAGCGAGCCAGATATGAGAGTAAGCGAGCGAGCCAGATATGAGAGCAAGCGAGTGAGCCAGATATGAGAGCGAGCGAGATAAGAGAGCGAGCCAGACAAGAGAGCAAGCGAGCCAGATATGAGAGCAAGCGAGCGAGCCAGATATGAGAGCGAGGGAGCCAGATATGCAAGCGAGCGAGCCAGATAAGAGAGCGAACCAGATAAGAGAGCAAGCGAGCGAGCCAGATATGAGAGCAAGCGAGCGAGCCAGATATGAGAGCGAGCGAGATAAGAGAGCGAGCCAGACAAGAGAGCAAGCGAGCGAGCCAGATGAGAGCAAGCGAGCAAGCCAGATATGCGAGCGAGCGAGCCAGATAAGAGAGCGAGCCAGACAAGAGAGCAAGTGAGCGAGCCAGATATGAGAGCAAGCGAGCGAGCCAGATATGAGAGCAAGCGAGCGAGCCAGATATGAGAGCGAGCCAGATAAGAGAGCGAACAAGACAAGAGAGCAAGCGAGCGAGCCAGATATGAGAGCGAGGGAGCCATACATGAGAGCGAGCGAGTTAGACATGAGAGCAAGCGAGCGAGCAAGATATGAGAGCGAGCGAGCCAGACATGAGAGCAAGCGAGCGAGCCAGATATGAGAGCGAGTGAGCCAGACATGAGAGCAAGCGAGTGAGCAAGATATGAGATCGAGCGAGCCAGATATGCGAGCAAGTCAGATAAGAGAGCGAGCCAGACAAGAGAGCAAGTGAGCGAGCCAGATATGAGAGCAAGCGAGCGAGCCAGATATGAGAGCGAGCGAGATAAGAGAGCGAGCCAGACAAGAGAGCAAGCGAGCCAGATATGAGAGCAAGCGAGCGAGCCAGATATGAGAGCGAGGGAGCCAGATATGCGAGCGAGCGAGCCAGATAAGAGAGTGAGCCAGACAAGAGAGCAAGCGAGCGAGCCAGATATGCAAGCGAGCGAGCCAGATAAGAGAGCGAACCAGATAAGAGAGCAAGCGAGCGAGCCAGATATGAGAGCAAGCGAGCGAGCCAGATATGAGAGCGAGCGAGATAAGAGAGCGAGTCAGACAAGAGAGCAAGCGAGCCAGATATGAGAGCAAGCGAGCGAGCCAGATATGAGAGCGAGGGAGCCAGATATGAGAGTGAGCCAGACATGAGAGCAAGCGAGCGAGCCAGATATGAGAGCGAGCGAGCCAGACATGAGAGCAAGCGAGCGAGCCAGATATGAGAACGAGCCAGACATGAGAGCAAGCGAGCGAGCAAGATATGAGAGCGAGCCAGATAAGAGAGCGATCCAGACAAGAGAGCAAGCGAGCGAGCCAGATATGAGAGCGAGCAAGCCAGACATGAGAGCAAGCGAGCGAGCCAGATATGAGAGCGAGCGAGCCAGATATGCAAGCGAGCGAGCCAGATAAGAGAGCGAACCAGACAAGAGAGCAAGCGAGCGAGCCAGATATGAGAGCGAGCGAGCCAGACATGAGAGCAAGCGAGCGAGCCAGATATGAGAGCGAGCGAGCCAGACATGAGAGCAAGCGAGTGAGCCAGATATGAGAGCGAGCGAGACAGACATGAGAGCAAGCGAGCGAGCAAGATATGAGAGCGAGCGAGCCAGACATGAGAGCAAGTGAGCGAGCCAGATATGAGAGCAAGCGAGCGAGCCAGATATGAGAGCAAGCGAGCGAGCCAGATATGAGAGCGAGCCAGATAAGAGAGCGAACAAGACAAGAGAGCAAGCGAGCGAGAAAGATATGAGAGCGAGGAAGCCAGACATGAGAGCGAGCGAGCCAGACATGAGAGCAAGCGAGCGAGCAAGATATGAGAGCGAGCGAGCCAGACATGAGAGCAAGCGAGCGAGCCAGATATGAGAGCGAGTGAGCCAGACATGAGAGCAAGCGAGCGAGCAAGATATGAGATCGAGCGAGCCAAATATGCGAGCAAGTCAGATAAGAGAGCGAGCCAGACAAGAGAGCAAGTGAGCGAGCCAGATATGAGAGTAAGCGAGCGAGCCAGATATGAGAGCAAGCGAGTGAGCCAGATATGAGAGCGAGCGAGATAAGAGAGCGAGCCAGACAAGAGAGCAAGCGAGCCAGATATGAGAGCAAGCGAGCGAGCCAGATATGAGAGCGAGGGAGCCAGATATGCAAGCGAGCGAGCCAGATAAGAGAGCGAACCAGATAAGAGAGCAAGCGAGCGAGCCAGATATGAGAGCAAGCGAGCGAGCCAGATATGAGAGCGAGCGAGATAAGAGAGCGAGCCAGACAAGAGAGCAAGCGAGCCAGATATGAGAGCAAGCGAGCGAGCCAGATATGAGAGCGAGGGAGCCAGATATGCGAGCGAGCGAGCCAGATAAGAGAGCGAGCCAGACAAGAGAGCAAGCGAGCCAGATATGAGAGCAAGCGAGCGAGCCAGATATGAGAGCGAGGGAGCCAGATATGCGAGCGAGCGAGCCAGATAAGAGAGTGAGCCAGACAAGAGAGCAAGCGAGCGAGCCAGATATGCAAGCGAGCGAGCCAGATAAGAGAGCGAACCAGATAAGAGAGCAAGCGAGCGAGCCAGATATGAGAGCAAGCGAGCGAGCCAGATATGAGAGCGAGCGAGATAAGAGAGCGAGCCAGACAAGAGAGCAAGCGAGCGAGCCAGATATGAGAGCAAGCGAGCGAGCCAGATGAGAGCAAGCGAGCAAGCCAGATATGCGAGCGAGCGAGCCAGATAAGAGAGCGAGCCAGACAAGAGAGCAAGCGAGCCAGATATGAGAGCAAGCGAGCGAGCCAGATATGAGAGCGAGGGAGCCAGATATGCGAGCGAGCGAGCCAGATAAGAGAGTGAGCCAGACAAGAGAGCAAGCGAGCGAGCCAGATATGCAAGCAAGCGAGCCAGATAAGAGAGCGAACCAGATAAGAGAGCAAGCGAGCGAGCCAGATATGAGAGCAAGCGAGCGAGCCAGATATGAGAGCGAGCGAGATAAGAGAGCGAGCCAGACAAGAGAGCAAGCGAGCGAGCCAGATATGAGAGCAAGCGAGCGAGCCAGATGAGAGCAAGCGAGCAAGCCAGATATGCGAGCGAGCGAGCCAGATAAGAGAGCGAGTCAGACAAGAGAGCAAGCGAGCGAGCCAGATATGCGAGCGAGCGAGCCAGATATGAGAGCGAGCGAGCCAAACATGAGAGCAAGCGAGCGAGCCAGGTATGAGAGCAAGTGAGCCAGACATGAGAGCAATCGAGCGAGCCAGATATGAGAGCGAGCGAGCCAGACATGAGAGCAAGCGAGCGAGCCAGATATGAGAGCGAGTGAGCCAGACATGAGAGCAAGCGAGCGAGCCAGATATGAGAGTGAGCCAGACATGAGAGCAAGCGAGCGAGCCAGATATGAGAGCGAGCGAGCCAGACATGAGAGCAAGCGAGCGAGCCAGATATGAGAACGAGCCAGACATGAGAGCAAGCGAGCGAGCAAGATATGAGAGCGAGCCAGATAAGAGAGCGATCCAGACAAGAGAGCAAGCGAGCGAGCCAGATATGAGAGCGAGCAAGCCAGACATGAGAGCAAGCGAGCGAGCCAGATATGAGAGCGAGCGAGCCAGATATGCAAGCGAGCGAGCCAGATAAGAGAGCGAACCAGACAAGAGAGCAAGCGAGCGAGCCAGATATGAGAGCGAGCGAGCCAGACATGAGAGCAAGCGAGCGAGCCAGATATGAGAGCGAGCGAGCCAGACATGAGAGCAAGCGAGCGAGCCAGATAGGAGAGCGAGCGAGACAGACATGAGAGCAAGCGAACGAGCAAGATATGAGAGCGAGCGAGCCAGACATGAGAGCAAGTGAGCGAGCCAGATATGAGAGCAAGCGAGCGAGCCAGATATGAGAGCAAGCGAGCGAGCCAGATATGAGAGCGAGCCAGATAAGAGAGCGAACAAGACAAGAGAGCAAGCGAGCGAGCCAGATATGAGAGCGAGGAAGCCAGACATGAGAGCGAGCGAGCCAGACATGAGAGCAAGCGAGCGAGCAAGATATGAGAGCGAGCGAGCCAGACATGAGAGCAAGCGAGCGAGCCAGATATGAGAGCGAGTGAGCCAGACATGAGAGCAAGCGAGCGAGCAAGATATGAGATCGAGCGAGCCAAATATGCGATCAAGTCAGATAAGAGAGCGAGCCAGACAAGAGAGCAAGTGAGCGAGCCAGATATGAGAGTAAGCGAGCGAGCCAGATATGAGAGCAAGCGAGTGAGCCAGATATGAGAGCGAGCGAGATAAGAGAGCGAGCCAGACAAGAGAGCAAGCGAGCCAGATATGAGAGCAAGCGAGCGAGCCAGATATGAGAGCGAGGGAGCCAGATATGCGAGCGAGCGAGCCAGATAAGAGAGTGAGCCAGACAAGAGAGCAAGCGAGCGAGCCAGATATGCAAGCGAGCGAGCCAGATAAGAGAGCGAACCAGATAAGAGAGCAAGCAAGCGAGCCAGATATGAGAGCAAGCGAGCGAGCCAGATATGAGAACGAGCCAGACATGAGAGCAAGCGAGCGAGCAAGATATGAGAGCGAGCCAGATAAGAGAGCGATCCAGACAAGAGAGCAAGCGAGCGAGCCAGATATGAGAGCGAGCAAGCCAGACATGAGAGCAAGCGAGCGAGCCAGATATGAGAGCGAGCGAGCCAGATATGCAAGCGAGCGAGCCAGATAAGAGAGCGAACCAGACAAGAGAGCAAGCGAGCGAGCCAGATATGAGAGCGAGCGAGCCAGACATGAGAGCAAGCGAGCGAGCCAGATATGAGAGCGAGCGAGCCAGACATGAGAGCAAGCGAGTGAGCCAGATATGAGAGCGAGCGAGACAGACATGAGAGCAAGCGAGCGAGCAAGATATGAGAGCGAGCGAGCCAGACATGAGAGCAAGTGAGCGAGCCAGATATGAGAGCAAGCGAGCGAGCCAGATATGAGAGCAAGCGAGCGAGCCAGATATGAGAGCGAGCCAGATAAGAGAGCGAACAAGACAAGAGAGCAAGCGAGCGAGAAAGATATGAGAGCGAGGAAGCCAGACATGAGAGCGAGCGAGCCAGACATGAGAGCAAGCGAGCGAGCAAGATATGAGAGCGAGCGAGCCAGACATGAGAGCAAGCGAGCGAGCCAGATATGAGAGCGAGTGAGCCAGACATGAGAGCAAGCGAGCGAGCAAGATATGAGATCGAGCGAGCCAAATATGCGAGCAAGTCAGATAAGAGAGCGAGCCAGACAAGAGAGCAAGTGAGCGAGCCAGATATGAGAGTAAGCGAGCGAGCCAGATATGAGAGCAAGCGAGTGAGCCAGATATGAGAGCGAGCGAGATAAGAGAGCGAGCCAGACAAGAGAGCAAGCGAGCCAGATATGAGAGCAAGCGAGCGAGCCAGATATGAGAGCGAGGGAGCCAGATATGCAAGCGAGCGAGCCAGATAAGAGAGCGAACCAGATAAGAGAGCAAGCGAGCGAGCCAGATATGAGAGCAAGCGAGCGAGCCAGATATGAGAGCGAGCGAGATAAGAGAGCGAGCCAGACAAGAGAGCAAGCGAGCGAGCCAGATGAGAGCAAGCGAGCAAGCCAGATATGCGAGCGAGCGAGCCAGATAAGAGAGCGAGCCAGACAAGAGAGCAAGTGAGCGAGCCAGATATGAGAGCAAGCGAGCGAGCCAGATATGAGAGCAAGCGAGCGAGCCAGATATGAGAGCGAGCCAGATAAGAGAGCGAACAAGACAAGAGAGCAAGCGAGCGAGCCAGATATGAGAGCGAGGGAGCCATACATGAGAGCGAGCGAGTTAGACATGAGAGCAAGCGAGCGAGCAAGATATGAGAGCGAGCGAGCCAGACATGAGAGCAAGCGAGCGAGCCAGATATGAGAGCGAGTGAGCCAGACATGAGAGCAAGCGAGTGAGCAAGATATGAGATCGAGCGAGCCAGATATGCGAGCAAGTCAGATAAGAGAGCGAGCCAGACAAGAGAGCAAGTGAGCGAGCCAGATATGAGAGCAAGCGAGCGAGCCAGATATGAGAGCGAGCGAGATAAGAGAGCGAGCCAGACAAGAGAGCAAGCGAGCCAGATATGAGAGCAAGCGAGCGAGCCAGATATGAGAGCGAGGGAGCCAGATATGCGAGCGAGCGAGCCAGATAAGAGAGTGAGCCAGACAAGAGAGCAAGCGAGCGAGCCAGATATGCAAGCGAGCGAGCCAGATAAGAGAGCGAACCAGATAAGAGAGCAAGCGAGCGAGCCAGATATGAGAGCAAGCGAGCGAGCCAGATATGAGAGCGAGCGAGATAAGAGAGCGAGTCAGACAAGAGAGCAAGCGAGCCAGATATGAGAGCAAGCGAGCGAGCCAGATATGAGAGCGAGGGAGCCAGATATGAGAGTGAGCCAGACATGAGAGCAAGCGAGCGAGCCAGATATGAGAGCGAGCGAGCCAGACATGAGAGCAAGCGAGCGAGCCAGATATGAGAACGAGCCAGACATGAGAGCAAGCGAGCGAGCAAGATATGAGAGCGAGCCAGATAAGAGAGCGATCCAGACAAGAGAGCAAGCGAGCGAGCCAGATATGAGAGCGAGCAAGCCAGACATGAGAGCAAGCGAGCGAGCCAGATATGAGAGCGAGCGAGCCAGATATGCAAGCGAGCGAGCCAGATAAGAGAGCGAACCAGACAAGAGAGCAAGCGAGCGAGCCAGATATGAGAGCGAGCGAGCCAGACATGAGAGCAAGCGAGCGAGCCAGATATGAGAGCGAGCGAGCCAGACATGAGAGCAAGCGAGTGAGCCAGATATGAGAGCGAGCGAGACAGACATGAGAGCAAGCGAGCGAGCAAGATATGAGAGCGAGCGAGCCAGACATGAGAGCAAGTGAGCGAGCCAGATATGAGAGCAAGCGAGCGAGCCAGATATGAGAGCAAGCGAGCGAGCCAGATATGAGAGCGAGCCAGATAAGAGAGCGAACAAGACAAGAGAGCAAGCGAGCGAGAAAGATATGAGAGCGAGGAAGCCAGACATGAGAGCGAGCGAGCCAGACATGAGAGCAAGCGAGCGAGCAAGATATGAGAGCGAGCGAGCCAGACATGAGAGCAAGCGAGCGAGCCAGATATGAGAGCGAGTGAGCCAGACATGAGAGCAAGCGAGCGAGCAAGATATGAGATCGAGCGAGCCAAATATGCGAGCAAGTCAGATAAGAGAGCGAGCCAGACAAGAGAGCAAGTGAGCGAGCCAGATATGAGAGTAAGCGAGCGAGCCAGATATGAGAGCAAGCGAGTGAGCCAGATATGAGAGCGAGCGAGATAAGAGAGCGAGCCAGACAAGAGAGCAAGCGAGCCAGATATGAGAGCAAGCGAGCGAGCCAGATATGAGAGCGAGGGAGCCAGATATGCAAGCGAGCGAGCCAGATAAGAGAGCGAACCAGATAAGAGAGCAAGCGAGCGAGCCAGATATGAGAGCAAGCGAGCGAGCCAGATATGAGAGCGAGCGAGATAAGAGAGCGAGCCAGACAAGAGAGCAAGCGAGCCAGATATGAGAGCAAGCGAGCGAGCCAGATATGAGAGCGAGGGAGCCAGATATGCGAGCGAGCGAGCCAGATAAGAGAGCGAGCCAGACAAGAGAGCAAGCGAGCCAGATATGAGAGCAAGCGAGCGAGCCAGATATGAGAGCGAGGGAGCCAGATATGCGAGCGAGCGAGCCAGATAAGAGAGTGAGCCAGACAAGAGAGCAAGCGAGCGAGCCAGATATGCAAGCGAGCGAGCCAGATAAGAGAGCGAACCAGATAAGAGAGCAAGCGAGCGAGCCAGATATGAGAGCAAGCGAGCGAGCCAGATATGAGAGCGAGCGAGATAAGAGAGCGAGCCAGACAAGAGAGCAAGCGAGCGAGCCAGATATGAGAGCAAGCGAGCGAGCCAGATGAGAGCAAGCGAGCAAGCCAGATATGCGAGCGAGCGAGCCAGATAAGAGAGCGAGCCAGACAAGAGAGCAAGCGAGCCAGATATGAGAGCAAGCGAGCGAGCCAGATATGAGAGCGAGGGAGCCAGATATGCGAGCGAGCGAGCCAGATAAGAGAGTGAGCCAGACAAGAGAGCAAGCGAGCGAGCCAGATATGCAAGCAAGCGAGCCAGATAAGAGAGCGAACCAGATAAGAGAGCAAGCGAGCGAGCCAGATATGAGAGCAAGCGAGCGAGCCAGATATGAGAGCGAGCGAGATAAGAGAGCGAGCCAGACAAGAGAGCAAGCGAGCGAGCCAGATATGAGAGCAAGCGAGCGAGCCAGATGAGAGCAAGCGAGCAAGCCAGATATGCGAGCGAGCGAGCCAGATAAGAGAGCGAGTCAGACAAGAGAGCAAGCGAGCGAGCCAGATATGCGAGCGAGCGAGCCAGATATGAGAGCGAGCGAGCCAAACATGAGAGCAAGCGAGCGAGCCAGGTATGAGAGCAAGTGAGCCAGACATGAGAGCAATCGAGCGAGCCAGATATGAGAGCGAGCGAGCCAGACATGAGAGCAAGCGAGCGAGCCAGATATGAGAGCGAGTGAGCCAGACATGAGAGCAAGCGAGCGAGCCAGATATGAGAGTGAGCCAGACATGAGAGCAAGCGAGCGAGCCAGATATGAGAGCGAGCGAGCCAGACATGAGAGCAAGCGAGCGAGCCAGATATGAGAACGAGCCAGACATGAGAGCAAGCGAGCGAGCAAGATATGAGAGCGAGCCAGATAAGAGAGCGATCCAGACAAGAGAGCAAGCGAGCGAGCCAGATATGAGAGCGAGCAAGCCAGACATGAGAGCAAGCGAGCGAGCCAGATATGAGAGCGAGCGAGCCAGATATGCAAGCGAGCGAGCCAGATAAGAGAGCGAACCAGACAAGAGAGCAAGCGAGCGAGCCAGATATGAGAGCGAGCGAGCCAGACATGAGAGCAAGCGAGCGAGCCAGATATGAGAGCGAGCGAGCCAGACATGAGAGCAAGCGAGCGAGCCAGATAGGAGAGCGAGCGAGACAGACATGAGAGCAAGCGAACGAGCAAGATATGAGAGCGAGCGAGCCAGACATGAGAGCAAGTGAGCGAGCCAGATATGAGAGCAAGCGAGCGAGCCAGATATGAGAGCAAGCGAGCGAGCCAGATATGAGAGCGAGCCAGATAAGAGAGCGAACAAGACAAGAGAGCAAGCGAGCGAGCCAGATATGAGAGCGAGGAAGCCAGACATGAGAGCGAGCGAGCCAGACATGAGAGCAAGCGAGCGAGCAAGATATGAGAGCGAGCGAGCCAGACATGAGAGCAAGCGAGCGAGCCAGATATGAGAGCGAGTGAGCCAGACATGAGAGCAAGCGAGCGAGCAAGATATGAGATCGAGCGAGCCAAATATGCGATCAAGTCAGATAAGAGAGCGAGCCAGACAAGAGAGCAAGTGAGCGAGCCAGATATGAGAGTAAGCGAGCGAGCCAGATATGAGAGCAAGCGAGTGAGCCAGATATGAGAGCGAGCGAGATAAGAGAGCGAGCCAGACAAGAGAGCAAGCGAGCCAGATATGAGAGCAAGCGAGCGAGCCAGATATGAGAGCGAGGGAGCCAGATATGCGAGCGAGCGAGCCAGATAAGAGAGTGAGCCAGACAAGAGAGCAAGCGAGCGAGCCAGATATGCAAGCGAGCGAGCCAGATAAGAGAGCGAACCAGATAAGAGAGCAAGCGAGCGAGCCAGATATGAGAGCGAGCGAGATAAGAGAGCGAGCCAGACAAGAGAGCAAGCGAGCGAGCCAGATATGAGAGTAAGCGAGCGAGCCAGATATGAGAGCAAGCGAGTGAGCCAGATATGAGAGCGAGCGAGATAAGAGAGCGAGCCAGACAAGAGAGCAAGCGAGCCAGATATGAGAGCAAGCGAGCGAGCCAGATATGAGAGCGAGGGAGCCAGATATGCGAGCGAGCGAGCCAGATAAGAGAGTGAGCCAGACAAGAGAGCAAGCGAGCGAGCCAGATATGCAAGCGAGCGAGCCAGATAAGAGAGCGAACCAGATAAGAGAGCAAGCGAGCGAGCCAGATATGAGAGCAAGCGAGCGAGCCAGATGAGAGCAAGCGAGCAAGCCAAATATGCGAGCGAGCGAGCCAGATAAGAGAGCGAGTCAGACAAGAGAGCAAGCGAGCGAGCCAGATATGCGAGCGAGCGAGCCAGATATGAGAGCGAGTGAGCCAAACATGAGAGCAAGCGAGCGAGCCAGGTATGAGAGCAAGTGAGCCAGACATGAGAGCAATCGAGCGAGCCAGATATGAGAGCGAGCGAGCCAGACATGAGAGCAAGCGAGCGAGCCAGATATGAGAGCGAGCGAGCCAGACATGAGAGCAAGCGAGCGAGCCAGGTATGAGAGCAAGTGAGCCAGACATGAGAGCAATCGAGCGAGCCAGATATGAGAGCGAGCGAGCCAGACATGAGAGCAAGCGAGCGAGTCAGATATGAGAGCAAGCGAGCCAGACATGAGAGCAAGCGAGCGAGCCAGATATGAGAGCGAGCCAGACATGAGAGCGAGCCAGATATGAGAGCGAGCCAGATAAGAGAGCGAGCCAGACAAGAGAGCAAGCGAGCGAGCCAGATATGAGAGCGAGTGAGCCAGACATGAGAGCAAGCGAGCGAGCCAGATATGAGAGCGAGCGAGCCAGACATGAGAGCAAGCGAGCGACCCAGATATGAGAGCGAGACAGACATGAGAGCAAGCGAGCGAGCAAGATATGAGAGCGAGCGAGCCAGACATGAGAGCAAGCGAGCGAGCCAGATATGAGAGCGAGTGAGCCAGACATGAGGGCAAGCCAGCGAGAAAGATTTGAGATCGAGCGAACCAGACATGAGAGCAAGCGAGCGAGCAAGATATGAGATCGAGCGAGCCAGATATGCGAGCAAGTCAGATAAGAGAGCGAGCCAGACAAGAGAGCAAGCGAGCGAGCCAGATATGAGAGCGAGCAAGCCAGACATGAGAGCAAGCGAGCGAGCCAGATATGAGAGCGAGCGAGCCAGATATGCAAGCGAGCGAGTCAGATAAGAGAGCGAACCAGACAAGAGAGCAAGCGAGCGAGCCAGATATGAGAGCGAGCGAGCCAGACATGAGAGCAAGCGAGCGAGCCAGATATGAGAGCGAGCGAGCCAGACATGAGAGCAAGCGAGCGAGCCAGATATGAGAGCGAGCGAGACAGACATGAGAGCAAGCGAGCGAGCAAGATATGAGAGCGAGCGAGCCAGACATGAGAGCAAGTGAGCGAGCCAGATATGAGAGCAAGCGAGCGAGCCAGATATGAGAGCAAGCGAGCGAGCCAGATATGAGAGCGAGCCAGATAAGAGAGCGAACAAGACAAGAGAGCAAGCGAGCGAGCCAGATATGAGAGCGAGGAAGCCAGACATGAGAGCGAGCGAGCCAGACATGAGAGCAAGCGAGCGAGCAAGATATGAGAGCGAGCGAGCCAGACATGAGAGCAAGCGAGCGAGCCAGATATGAGAGCGAGTGAGCCAGACATGAGAGCAAGCGAGCGAGCAAGATATGAGATCGAGCGAGCCAAATATGCGAGCAAGTCAGATAAGAGAGCGAGCCAGACAAGAGAGCAAGTGAGCGAGCCAGATATGAGAGTAAGCGAGCGAGCCAGATATGAGAGCAAGCGAGTGAGCCAGATATGAGAGCGAGCGAGATAAGAGAGCGAGCCAGACAAGAGAGCAAGCGAGCCAGATATGAGAGCAAGCGAGCGAGCCAGATATGAGAGCGAGGGAGCCAGATATGCGAGCGAGCGAGCCAGATAAGAGAGTGAGCCAGACAAGAGAGCAAGCGAGCGAGCCAGATATGCAAGCGAGCGAGCCAGATAAGAGAGCGAACCAGATAAGAGAGCAAGCGAGCGGGCCAGATATGAGAGCAAGCGAGCGAGCCAGATATGAGAGCGAGAGAGATAAGAGAGCGAGCCAGACAAGAGAGCAAGCGAGCCAGATATGAGAGCAAGCGAGCGAGCCAGATATGAGAGCGAGGGAGCCAGATATGCGAGCGAGCGAGCCAGATAAGAGAGCGAGCCAGACAAGAGAGCAAGCGAGCCAGATATGAGAGCAAGCGAGCGAGCCAGATATGAGAGCGAGGGAGCCAGATATGCGAGCGAGCGAGCCAGATAAGAGAGTGAGCCAGACAAGAGAGCAAGCGAGCGAGCCAGATATGCAAGCGAGCGAGCCAGATAAGAGAGCGAACCAGATAAGAGAGCAAGCGAGCGAGCCAGATATGAGAGCAAGCGAGCGAGCCAGATATGAGAGCGAGCGAGATAAGAGAGCGAGCCAGACAAGAGAGCAAGCGAGCGAGCCAGATATGAGAGCAAGCGAGCGAGCCAGATGAGAGCAAGCGAGCAAGCCAGATATGCGAGCGAGCGAGCCAGATAAGAGAGCGAGCCAGACAAGAGAGCAAGCGAGCCAGATATGAGAGCAAGCGAGCGAGCCAGATATGAGAGCGAGGGAGCCAGATATGCGAGCGAGCGAGCCAGATAAGAGAGTGAGCCAGACAAGAGAGCAAGCGAGCGAGCCAGATATGCAAGCGAGCGAGCCAGATAAGAGAGCGAACCAGATAAGAGAGCAAGCGAGCGAGCCAGATATGAGAGCAAGCGAGCGAGCCAGATATGAGAGCGAGCGAGATAAGAGAGCGAGCCAGACAAGAGAGCAAGCGAGCGAGCCAGATATGAGAGCAAGCGAGCGAGCCAGATGAGAGCAAGCGAGCAAGCCAGATATGCGAGCGAGCGAGCCAGATAAGAGAGCGAGTCAGACAAGAGAGCAAGCGAGCGAGCCAGATATGCGAGCGAGCGAGCCAGATATGAGAGCGAGTGAGCCAAACATGAGAGCAAGCGAGCGAGCCAGGTATGAGAGCAAGTGAGCCAGACATGAGAGCAAGCGAGCGAGCCAGTTATGAGAGCAAGTGAGCCAGACATGAGAGCAATCGAGCGAGCCAGATATGAGAGCGAGCGAGCCAGACATGAGAGCAAGCGAGCGAGCCAGATATGAGAGTGAGCCAGACATGAGAGCAAGCGAGCGAGCCAGATATGAGAGCGAGTGAGCCAGACATGAGAGCAAGCGAGCGAGCCAGATATGAGAACGAGCCAGACATGAGAGCAAGCGAGCGAGCAAGATATGAGAGCGAGCCAGATAAGAGAGCGATCCAGACAAGAGAGCAAGCGAGCGAGCCAGATATGAGAGCGAGCAAGCCAGACATGAGAGCAAGCGAGCGAGCCAGATATGAGAGCGAGCGAGCCAGATATGCAAGCGAGCGAGCCAGATAAGAGAGCGAACCAGACAAGAGAGCAAGCGAGCGAGCCAGATATGAGAGCGAGCGAGCCAGACATGAGAGCAAGCGAGCGAGCCAGATATGAGAGCGAGCGAGCCAGACATGAGAGCAAGCGAGCGAGCCAGATATGAGAGCGAGCGAGACAGACATGAGAGCAAGCGAGCGAGCAAGATATGAGAGCGAGCGAGCCAGACATGAGAGCAAGTGGGCGAGCCAGATATGAGAGCAAGCGAGCGAGCCAGATATGAGAGCAAGCGAGCGAGCCAGATATGAGAGCGAGCCAGATAAGAGAGCGAACAAGACAAGAGAGCAAGCGAGCGAGCCAGATATGAGAGCGAGGAAGCCAGACATGAGAGCGAGCGAGCCAGACATGAGAGCAAGCGAGCGAGCAAGATATGAGAGCGAGCGAGCCAGACATGAGAGCAGGCGAGCGAGCCAGATATGAGAGCGAGTGAGCCAGACATGAGAGCAAGCGAGCGAGCAAGATATGAGATCGAGCGAGCCAAATATGCGAGCAAGTCAGATAAGAGAGCGAGCCAGACAAGAGAGCAAGTGAGCGAGCCAGATATGAGAGTGAGCGAGCGAGCCAGATATGAGAGCAAGCGAGTGAGCCAGATATGAGAGCGAGCGAGATAAGAGAGCGAGCCAGACAAGAGAGCAAGCGAGCCAGATATGAGAGCAAGCGAGCGAGCCAGATATGAGAGCGAGGGAGCCAGATATGCGAGCGAGCGAGCCAGATAAGAGAGTGAGCCAGACAAGAGAGCAAGCGAGCGAGCCAGATATGCAAGCGAGCGAGCCAGATAAGAGAGCGAACCAGATAAGAGAGCAAGCGAGCGAGCCAGATATGAGAGCAAGCGAGCGAGCCAGATATGAGAGCGAGCGAGATAAGAGAGCGAGCCAGACAAGAGAGCAAGCGAGCCAGATATGAGAGCAAGCGAGCGAGCCAGATATGAGAGCGAGGGAGCCAGATATGCGAGCGAGCGAGCCAGATAAGAGAGCGAGCCAGACAAGAGAGCAAGCGAGCCAGATATGAGAGCAAGCGAGCGAGCCAGATATGAGAGCGAGGGAGCCAGATATGCGAGCGAGCGAGCCAGATAAGAGAGTGAGCCAGACAAGAGAGCAAGCGAGCGAGCCAGATATGCAAGCGAGCGAGCCAGATAAGAGAGCGAACCAGATAAGAGAGCAAGCGAGCGAGCCAGATATGAGAGCAAGCGAGCGAGCCAGATATGAGAGCGAGCGAGATAAGAGAGCGAGCCAGACAAGAGAGCAAGCGAGCGAGCCAGATATGAGAGCAAGCGAGCGAGCCAGATGAGAGCAAGCGAGCAAGCCAGATATGCGAGCGAGCGAGCCAGATAAGAGAGCGAGCCAGACAAGAGAGCAAGCGAGCCAGATATGAGAGCAAGCGAGCGAGCCAGATATGAGAGCGAGGGAGCCAGATATGCGAGCGAGCGAGCCAGATAAGAGAGTGAGCCAGACAAGAGAGCAAGCGAGCGAGCCAGATATGCAAGCGAGCGAGCCAGATAAGAGAGCGAACCAGATAAGAGAGCAAGCGAGCGAGCCAGATATGAGAGCAAGCGAGCGAGCCAGATATGAGAGCGAGCAAGATAAGAGAGCGAGCCAGACAAGAGAGCAAGCGAGCGAGCCAGATATGAGAGCAAGCGAGCGAGCCAGATGAGAGCAAGCGAGCAAGCCAGATATGCGAGCGAGCGAGCCAGATAAGAGAGCGAGTCAGACAAGAGAGCAAGCGAGCGAGCCAGATATGCGAGCGAGCGAGCCAGATATGAGAGCGAGCGAGCCAAACATGAGAGCAAGCGAGCGAGCCAGGTATGAGAGCAAGTGAGCCAGACATGAGAGCAATCGAGCGAGCCAGATATGAGAGCGAGCGAGCCAGACATGAGAGCAAGCGAGCGAGCCAGATATGAGAGCGAGTGAGCCAGACATGAGAGCAAGCGAGCGAGCCAGATATGAGAGTGAGCCAGACATGAGAGCAAGCGAGCGAGCCAGATATGAGAGCGAGCGAGCCAGACATGAGAGCAAGCGAGCGAGCCAGATATGAGAACGAGCCAGACATGAGAGCAAGCGAGCGAGCAAGATATGAGAGCGAGCCAGATAAGAGAGCGATCCAGACAAGAGAGCAAGCGAGCGAGCCAGATATGAGAGCGAGCAAGCCAGACATGAGAGCAAGCGAGCGAGCCAGATATGAGAGCGAGCGAGCCAGATATGCAAGCGAGCGAGCCAGATAAGAGAGCGAACCAGACAAGAGAGCAAGCGAGCGAGCCAGATATGTGAGCGAGCGAGCCAGACATGAGAGCAAGCGAGTGAGCCAGATATGAGAGCGAGCGAGCCAGACATGAGAGCAAGCGAGCGAGCCAGATATGAGAGCGAGCGAGACAGACATGAGAGCAAGCGAGCGAGCAAGATATGAGAGCGAGCGAGCCAGACATGAGAGCAAGTGAGCGAGCCAGATATGAGAGCAAGCGAGCGAGCCAGATATGAGAGCAAGCGAGCGAGCCAGATATGAGAGCGAGCCAGATAAGAGAGCGAACAAGACAAGAGAGCAAGCGAGCGAGCCAGATATGAGAGCGAGGAAGCCAGACATGAGAGCGAGCGAGCCAGACATGAGAGCAAGCGAGCGAGCAAGATATGAGAGCGAGCGAGCCAGACATGAGAGCAAGCGAGCGAGCCAGATATGAGAGCGAGTGAGCCAGACATGAGAGCAAGCGAGCGAGCAAGATATGAGATCGAGCGAGCCAAATAAGCGAGCAAGTCAGATAAGAGAGCGAGCCAGACAAGAGAGCAAGTGAGCGAGCCAGATATGAGAGTAAGCGAGCGAACCAGATATGAGAGCAAGCGAGTGAGCCAGATATGAGAGCGAGCGAGATAAGAGAGCGAGCCAGACAAGAGAGCAAGCGAGCCAGATATGAGAGCAAGCGAGCGAGCCAGATATGAGAGCGAGGGAGCCAGATATGCGAGCGAGCGAGCCAGATAAGAGAGTGAGCCAGACAAGAGAGCAAGCGAGCGAGCCAGATATGCAAGCGAGCGAGCCAGATAAGAGAGCGAACCAGATAAGAGAGCAAGCGAGCGAGCCAGATATGAGAGCAAGCGAGCGAGCCAGATATGAGAGCGAGCGAGATAAGAGAGCGAGCCAGACAAGAGAGCAAGCGAGCGAGCCAGATATGAGAGCAAGCGAGCGAGCCAGATGAGAGCAAGCGAGCAAGCCAAATATGCGAGCGAGCGAGCCAGATAAGAGAGCGAGTCAGACAAGAGAGCAAGCGAGCGAGCCAGATATGCGAGCGAGCGAGCCAGATATGAGAGCGAGTGAGCCAAACATGAGAGCAAGCGAGCGAGCCAGGTATGAGAGCAAGTGAGCCAGACATGAGAGCAATCGAGCGAGCCAGATATGAGAGCGAGCGAGCCAGACATGAGAGCAAGCGAGCGAGCCAGATATGAGAGCGAGCGAGCCAGACATGAGAGCAAGCGAGCGAGCCAGGTATGAGAGCAAGTGAGCCAGACATGAGAGCAATCGAGCGAGCCAGATATGAGAGCGAGCGAGCCAGACATGAGAGCAAGCGAGCGAGTCAGATATGAGAGCAAGCGAGCCAGACATGAGAGCAAGCGAGCGAGCCAGATATGAGAGCGAGCCAGACATGAGAGCGAGCCAGATATGAGAGCGAGCCAGATAAGAGAGCGAGCCAGACAAGAGAGCAAGCGAGCGAGCCAGATATGAGAGCGAGTGAGCCAGACATGAGAGCAAGCGAGCGAGCCAGATATGAGAGCGAGCGAGCCAGACATGAGAGCAAGCGAGCGACCCAGATATGAGAGCGAGACAGACATGAGAGCAAGCGAGCGAGCAAGATATGAGAGCGAGCGAGCCAGACATGAGAGCAAGCGAGCGAGCCAGATATGAGAGCGAGTGAGCCAGACATGAGGGCAAGCCAGCGAGAAAGATTTGAGATCGAGCGAACCAGACATGAGAGCAAGCGAGCGAGCAAGATATGAGATCGAGCGAGCCAGATATGCGAGCAAGTCAGATAAGAGAGCGAGCCAGACAAGAGAGCAAGCGAGCGAGCCAGATATGAGAGCGAGCAAGCCAGACATGAGAGCAAGCGAGCGAGCCAGATATGAGAGCGAGCGAGCCAGATATGCAAGCGAGCGAGCCAGATAAGAGAGCGAACCAGACAAGAGAGCAAGCGAGCGAGCCAGATATGAGAGCGAGCGAGCCAGACATGAGAGCAAGCGAGCGAGCCAGATATGAGAGCGAGAGAGCCAGACATGAGAGCAAGCGAGCGAGCCAGATATGAGAGCGAGCGAGACAGACATGAGAGCAAGCGAGCGAGCAAGATATGAGAGCGAGCGAGCCAGACATGAGAGCAAGTGAGCGAGCCAGATATGAGAGCAAGCGAGCGAGCCAGATATGAGAGCGAGCCAGATAAGAGAGCGAACAAGACAAGAGAGCAAGCGAGCGAGCCAGATATGAGAGCGAGGAAGCCAGACATGAGAGCGAGCGAGCCAGACATGAGAGCAAGCGAGCGAGCAAGATATGAGAGCGAGCGAGCCAGACATGAGAGCAAGCGAGCGAGCCAGATATGAGAGCGAGTGAGCCAGACATGAGAGCAAGCGAGCGAGCAAGATATGAGATCGAGCGAGCCAAATATGCGAGCAAGTCAGATAAGAGAGCGAGCCAGACAAGAGAGCAAGTGAGCGAGCCAGATATGAGAGTAAGCGAGCGAGCCAGATATGAGAGCAAGCGAGTGAGCCAGATATGAGAGCGAGCGAGATAAGAGAGCGAGCCAGACAAGAGAGCAAGCGAGCCAGATATGAGAGCAAGCGAGCGAGCCAGATATGAGAGCGAGGGAGCCAGATATGCGAGCGAGCGAGCCAGATAAGAGAGTGAGCCAGACAAGAGAGCAAGCGAGCGAGCCAGATATGCAAGCGAGCGAGCCAGATAAGAGAGCGAACCAGATAAGAGAGCAAGCGAGCGAGCCAGATATGAGAGCAAGCGAGCGAGCCAGATATGAGAGCGAGCGAGATAAGAGAGCGAGCCAGACAAGAGAGCAAGCGAGCGAGCCAGATATGAGAGCAAGCGAGCGAGCCAGATGAGAGCAAGCGAGCAAGCCAAATATGCGAGCGAGCGAGCCAGATAAGAGAGCGAGCGAGCCAGATATGAGAGCGAGTGAGCCAAACATGAGAGCAAGCGAGCGAGCCAGGTATGAGAGCAAGTGAGCCAGACATGAGAGCAATCGAGCGAGCCAGATATGAGAGCGAGCGAGCCAGACATGAGAGCAAGCGAGCGAGCCAGATATGAGAGCGAGCGAGCCAGACATGAGAGAAAGCGAGCGAGCCAGGTATGAGAGCAAGTGAGCCAGACATGAGAGCAATCGAGCGAGCCAGATATGAGAGCGAGCGAGCCAGACATGAGAGCAAGCGAGCGAGTCAGATATGAGAGCAAGCGAGCCAGACATGAGAGCAAGCGAGCGAGCCAGATATGAGAGCGAGCCAGACATGAGAGCGAGCCAGATATGAGAGCGAGCCAGATAAGAGAGCGAGCCAGACAAGAGAGCAAGCGAGCGAGCCAGATATGAGAGCGAGTGAGCCAGACATGAGAGCAAGCGAGCGAGCCAGATATGAGAGCGAGCGAGCCAGACATGAGAGCAAGCGAGCGACCCAGATATGAGAGCGAGACAGACATGAGAGCAAGCGAGCGAGCAAGATATGAGAGCGAGCGAGCCAGACATGAGAGCAAGCGAGCGAGCCAGATATGAGAGCGAGTGAGCCAGACATGAGGGCAAGCCAGCGAGAAAGATTTGAGATCGAGCGAACCAGACATGAGAGCAAGCGAGCGAGCAAGATATGAGATCGAGCGAGCCAGATATGCGAGCAAGTCAGATAAGAGAGCGAGCCAGACAAGAGAGCAAGTGAGCGAGCCAGATATGAGAGCAAGCAAGCGACCCAGATATGAGAGCGAGCGAGGTAAGAGAGCGAGCCAGACAAGAGAGCAAGCGAGCGAGCCAGATATGAGAGCAAGCGAGCGAGCCAGATATGAGAGCAAGCGAGCGAGCCAGATATGAGAGCAAGCGAGCGAGCCAGATATGAGAGCGAGCGAGCCAGACATGAGAGCAAGCGAGCGAGCCAGATATGAGAGCGAGCGAGCCAGACATGAGAGCAAGCGAGCGAGCCAGATATGAGAGCGAGCGAGCCAGACATGAGAGCAAGCGAGCGAGCCAGATATGAGAGCGAGCGAGCCAGACAAGAGAGCAAGCGAGCGAGCCAGATATGAGAGCGAGCGAGCCAGACATGAGAGCAAGCGAGCGAGCCAGATATGAGAGCGAGCGAGCCAGACATGAGAGCAAGCGAGCGAGCCAGATATGAGAGCGAGACAGACATGAGAGCAAGCGAGCGAGCAAGATATGAGAGCGAGCGAGCCAGACATGAGAGCAAGTGAGCGAGCCAGATATGAGAGCAAGCGAGCGAGCCAGATATGAGAGCAAGCGAGCGAGCCAGATATGAGAGCGAGCCAGATAAGAGAGCGAACAAGACAAGAGAGCAAGCGAGCGAGCCAGATATGAGAGCGAGGAAGCCAGACATGAGAGCGAGCGAGCCAGACATGAGAGCAAGCGAGCGAGCAAGATATGAGAGCGAGCGAGCCAGACATGAGAGCAAGCGAGCGAGCCAGATATGAGAGCGAGTGAGCCAGACATGAGAGCAAGCGAGCGAGCAAGATATGAGATCGAGCGAGCCAAATATGCGAGCAAGTCAGATAAGAGAGCGAGCCAGACAAGAGAGCAAGTGAGCGAGCCAGATATGAGAGTAAGCGAGCGAGCCAGATATGAGAGCAAGCGAGTGAGCCAGATATGAGAGCGAGCGAGATAAGAGAGCGAGCCAGACAAGAGAGCAAGCGAGCCAGATATGAGAGCAAGCGAGCGAGCCAGATATGAGAGCGAGGGAGCCAGATATGCGAGCGAGCGAGCCAGATAAGAGAGTGAGCCAGACAAGAGAGCAAGCGAGCGAGCCAGATATGCAAGCGAGCGAGCCAGATAAGAGAGCGAACCAGATAAGAGAGCAAGCGAGCGAGCCAGATATGAGAGCAAGCGAGCGAGCCAGATATGAGAGCGAGCGAGATAAGAGAGCGAGCCAGACAAGAGAGCAAGCGAGCGAGCCAGATATGAGAGCAAGCGAGCGAGCCAGATGAGAGCAAGCGAGCAAGCCAAATATGCGAGCGAGCGAGCCAGATAAGAGAGCGAGTCAGACAAGAGAGCAAGCGAGCGAGCCAGATATGCGAGCGAGCGAGCCAGATATGAGAGCGAGTGAGCCAAACATGAGAGCAAGCGAGCGAGCCAGGTATGAGAGCAAGTGAGCCAGACATGAGAGCAATCGAGCGAGCCAGATATGAGAGCGAGCGAGCCAGACATGAGAGCAAGCGAGCGAGCCAGATATGAGAGCGAGCGAGCCAGACATGAGAGAAAGCGAGCGAGCCAGGTATGAGAGCAAGTGAGCCAGACATGAGAGCAATCGAGCGAGCCAGATATGAGAGCGAGCGAGCCAGACATGAGAGCAAGCGAGCGAGTCAGATATGAGAGCAAGCGAGCCAGACATGAGAGCAAGCGAGCGAGCCAGATATGAGAGCGAGCCAGACATGAGAGCGAGCCAGATATGAGAGCGAGCCAGATAAGAGAGCGAGCCAGACAAGAGAGCAAGCGAGCGAGCCAGATATGAGAGCGAGTGAGCCAGACATGAGAGCAAGCGAGCGAGCCAGATATGAGAGCGAGCGAGCCAGACATGAGAGCAAGCGAGCGACCCAGATATGAGAGCGAGACAGACATGAGAGCAAGCGAGCGAGCAAGATATGAGAGCGAGCGAGCCAGACATGAGAGCAAGCGAGCGAGCCAGATATGAGAGCGAGTGAGCCAGACATGAGGGCAAGCCAGCGAGAAAGATTTGAGATCGAGCGAACCAGACATGAGAGCAAGCGAGCGAGCAAGATATGAGATCGAGCGAGCCAGATATGCGAGCAAGTCAGATAAGAGAGCGAGCCAGACAAGAGAGCAAGTGAGCGAGCCAGATATGAGAGCAAGCAAGCGACCCAGATATGAGAGCGAGCGAGGTAAGAGAGCGAGCCAGACAAGAGAGCAAGCGAGCGAGCCAGATATGAGAGCAAGCGAGCGAGCCAGATATGAGAGCAAGCGAGCGAGCCAGATATGAGAGCAAGTGAGCGAGCCAGATATGAGAGCGAGCGAGCCAGACATGAGAGCAAGCGAGCGAGCCAGATATGAGAGCGAGCCAGACATGAGAGCAAGCGAGCGAGGCAGATATGAGAGCGAGCGAGACAGACATGAGAGCAAGCGAGCAAGCCAGATATGAGAGCAAGTGAGCCAAACATGAGAGCAAGCCAGCGAGAAAGATATGAGATCGAGCGAGCCAGTTATGCGAACGAGCCAGGTAAGAGAGCGAGCCAGACAAGAGAGCAAGTGAGCGAGCCAGATATGAGAGCAAGCGAGCGAGCCAGATATGAGAGCAAGCGAGCGAGCCAGATATGAGAGCGAGCCAGATAAGAGAGCGAACAAGACAAGAGAGCAAGCGAGCGAGCCAGATATGAGAGCGAGGGAGCCAGACATGAGAGCGAGCGAGCCAGACATGAGAGCAAGCGAGCGAGCAAGATATGAGAGCGAGCGAGCCAGACATGAGAGCAAGCGAGCGAGCCAGATATGAGAGCGAGTGAGCAAGACATGAGAGCAAGCGAGCGAGCAAGATATGAGATCGAGCGAGCCAGATATGCGAGCAAGTCAGATAAGAGAACGAGCCAGACAAGAGAGCAAGTGAGCGAGCCAGATATGAGAGCGAGCGAGCCAGACATGAGAGCAAGCGAGCGAGCCAGGTATGAGAGCAAGTGAGCCAGACATGAGAGCAATCGAGCGAGCCAGATATGAGAGCGAGCGAGCCAGACATGAGAGCAAGCGAGCGAGCCAGATATGAGAGCGAGCGAGACAGACATGAGAGCAAGCGAGCGAGCAAGATATGAGAGCGAGCGAGCCAGACATGAGAGCAAGTGAGCGAGCCAGATATGAGAGCAAGCGAGCGAGCCAGATATGAGAGCAAGCGAGCGAGCCAGATATGAGAGCGAGCCAGATAAGAGAGCGAACAAGACAAGAGAGCAAGCGAGCGAGCCAGATATGAGAGCGAGGAAGCCAGACATGAGAGCGAGCGAGCCAGACATGAGAGCAAGCGAGCGAGCAAGATATGAGAGCGAGCGAGCCAGACATGAGAGCAAGCGAGCGAGCCAGATATGAGAGCGAGTGAGCCAGACATGAGAGCAAGCGAGCGAGCAAGATATGAGATCGAGCGAGCCAAATAAGCGAGCAAGTCAGATAAGAGAGCGAGCCAGACAAGAGAGCAAGTGAGCGAGCCAGATATGAGAGTAAGCGAGCGAGCCAGATATGAGAGCAAGCGAGTGAGCCAGATATGAGAGCGAGCGAGATAAGAGAGCGAGCCAGACAAGAGAGCAAGCGAGCAAGCCAGATATGCAAGCGAGCGAGCCAGATAAGAGAGCGAACCAGATAAGAGAGCAAGCGAGCGAGCCAGATATGAGAGCAAGCGAGCGAGCCAGATATGAGAGCGAGCGAGATAAGAGAGCGAGCCAGACAAGAGAGCAAGCGAGCGAGCCAGATATGAGAGCAAGCGAGCGAGCCAGATGAGAGCAAGCGAGCAAGCCAGATATGCGAGCGAGCGAGCCAGATAAGAGAGCGAGTCAGACAAGAGAGCAAGCGAGCGAGCCAGATATGCGAGCGAGCGAGCCAGATATGAGAGCGAGCGAGCCAAACATGAGAGCAAGCGAGCAAGCCAGGTATGAGAGCAATCGAGCGAGCCAGATATGAGAGCGAGCGAGCCAGACATGAGAGCAAGCGAGCGAGCCAGATATGAGAGCGAGTGAGCCAGACATGAGAGCAAGCGAGCGAGCCAGATATGAGAGTGAGCCAGACATGAGAGCAAGCGAGCGAGCCAGATATGAGAGCGAGCGAGCCAGACATGAGAGCAAGCGAGCGAGCCAGATATGAGAACGAGCCAGACATGAGAGCAAGCGAGCGAGCAAGATATGAGAGCGAGCCAGATAAGAGAGCGATCCAGACAAGAGAGCAAGCGAGCGAGCCAGATATGAGAGCGAGCAAGCCAGACATGAGAGCAAGCGAGCGAGCCAGATATGAGAGCGAGCGAGCCAGATATGCAAGCGAGCGAGCCAGATAAGAGAGCGAACCAGACAAGAGAGCAAGCGAGCGAGCCAGATATGTGAGCGAGCGAGCCAGACATGAGAGCAAGCGAGCGAGCCAGATATGAGAGCGAGCGAGCCAGACATGAGAGCAAGCGAGCGAGCCAGATATGAGAGCGAGCGAGACAGACATGAGAGCAAGCGAGCGAGCAAGATATGAGAGCGAGCGAGCCAGACATGAGAGCAAGTGAGCGAGCCAGATATGAGAGCAAGCGAGCGAGCCAGATATGAGAGCAAGCGAGCGAGCCAGATATGAGAGCGAGCCAGATAAGAGAGCGAACAAGACAAGAGAGCAAGCGAGCGAGCCAGATATGAGAGCGAGGAAGCCAGACATGAGAGCGAGCGAGCCAGACATGAGAGCAAGCGAGCGAGCAAGATATGAGAGCGAGCGAGCCAGACATGAGAGCAAGCGAGCGAGCCAGATATGAGAGCGAGTGAGCCAGACATGAGAGCAAGCGAGCGAGCAAGATATGAGATCGAGCGAGCCAAATAAGCGAGCAAGTCAGATAAGAGAGCGAGCCAGACAAGAGAGCAAGTGAGCGAGCCAGATATGAGAGTAAGCGAGCGAGCCAGATATGAGAGCAAGCGAGTGAGCCAGATATGAGAGCGAGCGAGATAAGAGAGCGAGCCAGACAAGAGAGCAAGCGAGACAGATATGAGAGCAAGCGAGCGAGCCAGATATGAGAGCGAGGGAGCCAGATATGCGCGCGAGCGAGCCAGATAAGAGAGTGAGCCAGACAAGAGAGCAAGCGAGCGAGCCAGATATGCAAGCGAGCGAGCCAGATAAGAGAGCGAACCAGATAAGAGAGCAAGCGAGCGAGCCAGATATGAGAGCAAGCGAGCGAGCCAGATATGAGAGCGAGCGAGATAAGAGAGCGAGCCAGACAAGAGAGCAAGCGAGCGAGCCAGATATGAGAGCAAGCGAGCGAGCCAGATGAGAGCAAGCGAGCAAGCCAAATATGCGAGCGAGCGAGCCAGATAAGAGAGCGAGTCAGACAAGGGAGCAAGCGAGCGAGCCAGATATGCGAGCGAGCGAGCCAGATATGAGAGCGAGTGAGCCAAACATGAGAGCAAGCGAGCGAGCCAGGTATGAGAGCAAGTGAGCCAGACATGAGAGCAATCGAGCGAGCCAGATATGAGAGCGAGCGAGCCAGACATGAGAGCAAGCGAGCGAGCCAGATATGAGAGCGAGCGAGCCAGACATGAGAGCAAGCGAGCGAGCCAGGTATGAGAGCAAGTGAGCCAGACATGAGAGCAATCGAGCGAGCCAGATATGAGAGCGAGCGAGCCAGACATGAGAGCAAGCGAGCGAGTCAGATATGAGAGCAAGCGAGCCAGACATGAGAGCAAGCGAGCGAGCCAGATATGAGAGCGAGCCAGACATGAGAGCGAGCCAGATATGAGAGCGAGCCAGATAAGAGAGCGAGCCAGACAAGAGAGCAAGCGAGCGAGCCAGATATGAGAGCGAGTGAGCCAGACATGAGAGCAAGCGAGCGAGCCAGATATGAGAGCGAGCGAGCCAGACATGAGAGCAAGCGAGCGACCCAGATATGAGAGCGAGACAGACATGAGAGCAAGCGAGCGAGCAAGATATGAGAGCGAGCGAGCCAGACATGAGAGCAAGCGAGCGAGCCAGATATGAGAGCGAGTGAGCCAGACATGAGGGCAAGCCAGCGAGAAAGATTTGAGATCGAGCGAACCAGACATGAGAGCAAGCGAGCGAGCAAGATATGAGATCGAGCGAGCCAGATATGCGAGCAAGTCAGATAAGAGAGCGAGCCAGACAAGAGAGCAAGCGAGCGAGCCAGATATGAGAGCGAGCAAGCCAGACATGAGAGCAAGCGAGCGAGCCAGATATGAGAGCGAGCGAGCCAGATATGCAAGCGAGCGAGCCAGATAAGAGAGCGAACCAGACAAGAGAGCAAGCGAGCGAGCCAGATATGAGAGCGAGCGAGCCAGACATGAGAGCAAGCGAGAGAGCCAGATATGAGAGCGAGCGAGCCAGACATGAGAGCAAGCGAGCGAGCCAGATATGAGAGCGAGCGAGACAGACATGAGAGCAAGCGAGCGAGCAAGATATGAGAGCGAGCGAGCCAGACATGAGTGCAAGTGAGCGAGCCAGATATGAGAGCAAGCGAGCGAGCCAGATATGAGAGCAAGCGAGCGAGCCAGATATGAGAGCGAGCCAGATAAGAGAGCGAACAAGACAAGAGAGCAAGCGAGCGAGCCAGATATGAGAGCGAGGAAGCCAGACATGAGAGCGAGCGAGCCAGACATGAGAGCAAGCGAGCGAGCAAGATATGAGAGCGAGCGAGCCAGACATGAGAGCAAGCGAGCGAGCCAGATATGAGAGCGAGTGAGCCAGACATGAGAGCAAGCGAGCGAGCAAGATATGAGATCGAGCGAGCCAAATATGCGAGCAAGTCAGATAAGAGAGCGAGCCAGACAAGAGAGCAAGTGAGCGAGCCAGATATGAGAGTAAGCGAGCGAGCCAGATATGAGAGCAAGCGAGTGAGCCAGATATGAGAGCGAGCGAGATAAGAGAGCGAGCCAGACAAGAGAGCAAGCGAGCCAGATATGAGAGCAAGCGAGCGAGCCAGATATGAGAGCGAGGGAGCCAGATATGCGAGCGAGCGAGCCAGATAAGAGAGTGAGCCAGACAAGAGAGCAAGCGAGCGAGCCAGATATGCAAGCGAGCGAGCCAGATAAGAGAGCGAACCAGATAAGAGAGCAAGCGAGCGAGCCAGATATGAGAGCAAGCGAGCGAGCCAGATATGAGAGCGAGCGAGATAAGAGAGCGAGCCAGACAAGAGAGCAAGCGAGCGAGCCAGATATGAGAGCAAGCGAGCGAGCCAGATGAGAGCAAGCGAGCAAGCCAAATATGCGAGCGAGCGAGCCAGATAAGAGAGCGAGTCAGACAAGAGAGCAAGCGAGCGAGCCAGATATGCGAGCGAGCGAGCCAGATATGAGAGCGAGTGAGCCAAACATGAGAGCAAGCGAGCGAGCCAGGTATGAGAGCAAGTGAGCCAGACATGAGAGCAATCGAGCGAGCCAGATATGAGAGCGAGCGAGCCAGACATGAGAGCAAGCGAGCGAGCCAGATATGAGAGCGAGCGAGCCAGACATGAGAGCAAGCGAGCGAGCCAGGTATGAGAGCAAGTGAGCCAGACATGAGAGCAATCGAGCGAGCCAGATATGAGAGCGAGCGAGCCAGACATGAGAGCAAGCGAGCGAGTCAGATATGAGAGCAAGCGAGCCAGACATGAGAGCAAGCGAGCGAGCCAGATATGAGAGCGAGCCAGACATGAGAGCGAGCCAGATATGAGAGCGAGCCAGATAAGAGAGCGAGCCAGACAAGAGAGCAAGCGAGCGAGCCAGATATGAGAGCGAGTGAGCCAGACATGAGAGCAAGCGAGCGAGCCAGATATGAGAGCGAGCGAGCCAGACATGAGAGCAAGCGAGCGACCCAGATATGAGAGCGAGACAGACATGAGAGCAAGCGAGCGAGCAAGATATGAGAGCGAGCGAGCCAGACATGAGAGCAAGCGAGCGAGCCAGATATGAGAGCGAGTGAGCCAGACATGAGGGCAAGCCAGCGAGAAAGATTTGAGATCGAGCGAACCAGACATGAGAGCAAGCGAGCGAGCAAGATATGAGATCGAGCGAGCCAGATATGCGAGCAAGTCAGATAAGAGAGCGAGCCAGACAAGAGAGCAAGTGAGCGAGCCAGATATGAGAGCAAGCAAGCGACCCAGATATGAGAGCGAGCGAGGTAAGAGAGCGAGCCAGACGAGAGCAAGCGAGCGAGCCAGATATGAGAGCAAGCGAGCGAGCCAGATATGAGAGCAAGCGAGCGAGCCAGATATGAGAGCAAGCGAGCGAGCCAGATATGAGAGCGAGCGAGCCAGACATGAGAGCAAGCGAGCGAGCCAGATATGAGAGCGAGCCAGACATGAGAGCAAGCGAGCGAGGCAGATATGAGAGCGAGCGAGACAGACATGAGAGCAAGCGAGCAAGCCAGATATGAGAGCAAGTGAGCCAAACATGAGAGCAAGCCAGCGAGAAAGATATGAGATCGAGCGAGCCAGTTATGCGAACGAGCCAGATAAGAGAGCGAGCCAGACAAGAGAGCAAGTGAGCGAGCCAGATATGAGAGCAAGCGAGCGAGCCAGATATGAGAGCAAGCGAGCGAGCCAGATATGAGAGCGAGCCAGATAAGAGAGCAAACAAGACAAGAGAGCAAGCGAGCGAGCCAGATATGAGAGCGAGGGAGCCAGACATGAGAGCGAGCGAGCCAGACATGAGAGCAAGCGAGCGAGCAAGATATGAGAGCGAGCGAGCCAGACATGAGAGCAAGCGAGCGAGCCAGATATGAGAGCGAGTGAGCAAGACATGAGAGCAAGCGAGCGAGCAAGATATGAGATCGAGCGAGCCAGATATGCGAGCAAGTCAGATAAGAGAACGAGCCAGACAAGAGAGCAAGTGAGCGAGCCAGATATGAGAGCGAGCGAGCCAGACATGAGAGCAAGCGAGCGAGCCAGGTATGAGAGCAAGTGAGCCAGACATGAGAGCAATCGAGCGAGCCAGATATGAGAGCAAGCGAGCGAGCCAGATCTGAGAGCAAGCGAGCGAGCCAGATATGAGAGCGAGCCAGATAAGAGAGCGAACAAGACAAGAGAGCAAGCGAGCGAGCCAGATATGAGAGCGAGGGAGCCAGACATGAGAGCGAGCGAGCCAGACATGAGAGCAATCGAGCGAGCCAGATATGAGAGCAAGCGAGCGAGCCAGATATGAGAGCAAGCGAGCGAGCCAGTTATGCGAGCGAGCCAGATATGAGAGCGAGCGGGCCAGACATGAGAGCAAGCGAGCGAGCCAGATATGAGAGCGAGCGAGCCAGACATGAGAGCAAGCGAGCGAGCCAGATATGAGAGCGAGCCAGACATGAGAGCAAGCGAGCGAGCAAGATATGAGAGCCAGCCAGATAAGAGAGCGAACCAGACAAGAGAGCAAGCGAGCGAGCCAGATATGAGAGCGAGCGAGCCAGACATGAGAGCAAGCGAGCGAGAAAGATATGAGAGCGAGCCAGACATGAGAGCAAGCGAGCGAGCAAGATATGAGAGCGAGCCAGATAAGAGAGCGAACAAGACAAGAGAGCAAGCGAGCGAGCCAGATATGAGAGCGAGCGAGCCAGACATGAGAGCAAGCGAGCGAGAAAGATATGAGAGCGAGCCAGACATGAGAGCAAGCGAGCGAGCCAAATATGAGAGCGAGCCAGACATGAGAGCGAGCCAGATATGAGAGCGAGCCAGATAAGAGAGCGAGCCAGACAAGAGAGCAAGTGAGCGAGCCAGATATGAGAGCAAACGAGCGAGCCAGATATGAGAGCTAGCGAGCGAGCCAGATATGAGAGCGAGCGAGATAAGAGAGCGAGCCAGACAAGAGAGCAAGCGAGCGAGCCATATATGAGAGCAAGCGAGCGAGCCAGATGAGAGCAAGCGAGCAAGCCAGATATGCGAGCGAGCGAGCCAGATAAGAGAGCGAGCCAGACAAGAGAGCAAGCGAGCGAGCCAGATATGCGAGCGAGCAAGCCAGATAAGAGAGTGAGCCAGACAAGAGAGCAAGCGAGCGAGCCAGATATGCGAGCGAGCGAGCCAGATATGAGAGCGAGCGAGCCAGACATGCGAGCAAGCGAGCAAGGCAGGTATGAGAGCAAGCGAGCCAGACATGAGAGCAATCGAGCGAGCCAGATATGAGAGCGAGCGAGCCAGACATGAGAGCAAGCGAGCGAGCCAGATATGAGAGCGAGCGAGCCAGACATGAGAGCAAGCGAGCAAGCCAAATATGAGAGCGAGCCAGACATGAGAGCGAGCCAGATATGAGAGCGAGCCAGATAAGAGAGCGAGCCAGACAAGAGAGCTAGTGAGCGAGCCAGATATGAGAGCAAACGAGCGAGCCAGATATGAGAGCAAGCGAGCGAGCCAGATATGAGAGCGAGCGAGATAAGAGAGCGACAAGAGAGCAAGCGAGCGAGCCAGATATGAGAGCGAGGGAGCCAGACATGAGAGCGAGCGAGCCAGACATGAGAGCAATCGAGCGAGCCAGATATGAGAGCAAGCGAGCGAGCCAGATATGAGAGCAAGCGAGCGAGCCAGTTATGCGAGCGAGCCAGATATGAGAGCGAGCGAGCCAGACATGAGAGCAAGCGAGCGAGCCAGATATGAGAGCGAGCGAGCCAGACATGAGAGCAAGCGAGCGAGCCAGATATGAGAGCGAGCCAGACATGAGAGCAAGCGAGAGAGCAAGATATGAGAGCGAGCCAGATAAGAGAGCGAACCAGACAAGAGAGCAAGCGAGCGAGCCAGATATGAGAGCGAGCGAGCCAGACATGAGAGCAAGCGAGCGAGAAAGATATGAGAGCGAGCCAGACATGAGAGCAAGCGAGCGAGCAAGATATGAGAGCGAGCCAGATAAGAGAGCGAACAAGACAAGAGAGCAAGCGAGCGAGCCAGATATGAGAGCGAGCGAGCCAGACATGAGAGCAAGCGAGCGAGAAAGATATGAGAGCGAGCCAGACATGAGAGCAAGCGAGCGAGCCAAATATGAGAGCGAGCCAGACATGAGAGCGAGCCAGATATGAGAGCGAGCCAGATAAGAGAGCAAGCCAGACAAGAGAGCAAGTGAGCGAGCCAGATATGAGAGCAAACGAGCGAGCCAGATATGAGAGCTAGCGAGCGAGCCAGATATGAGAGCGAGCGAGATAAGAGAGCGAGCCAGACAAGAGAGCAAGCGAGCGAGCCAGATATGAGAGCAAGCGAGCGAGCCAGATGAGAGCAAGCGAGCAAGCCAGATATGCGAGCGAGCGAGCCAGATAAGAGAGCGAGCCAGACAAGAGAGCAAGCGAGCGAGCCAGATATGCGAGCGAGCAAGCCAGATAAGAGAGTGAGCCAGACAAGAGAGCAAGCGAGCGAGCCAGATATGCGAGCGAGCGAGCCAGATATGAGAGCGAGCGAGCCAGACATGCGAGCAAGCGAGCAAGGCAGGTATGAGAGCAAGCGAGCCAGACATGAGAGCAATCGAGCGAGCCAGATATGAGAGCGAGCGAGCCAGACATGAGAGCAAGCGAGCGAGCCAGATATGAGAGCGAGCGAGCCAGACATGAGAGCAAGCGAGCAAGCCAAATATGAGAGCGAGCCAGACATGAGAGCGAGCCAGATATGAGAGCGAGCCAGATAAGAGAGCGAGCCAGACAAGAGAGCTAGTGAGCGAGCCAGATATGAGAGCAAACGAGCGAGCCAGATATGAGAGCAAGCGAGCGAGCCAGATATGAGAGCGAGCGAGATAAGAGAGCAAGCCAGACAAGAGAGCAAGCGAGCGAGCCAGATATGAGAGCAAGCGAGCGAGCCAGATGAGAGCAAGCGAGCAAGCCAGATATGTGAGCGAGCGAGCCAGATAAGAGAGCGAGCCAGACAAGAGAGCAAGCAAGCGAGCCAGATATGCGAGCGAGCAAGCCAGATAAGAGAGTGAGCCAGACAAGAGAGCAAGCGAGTGAGCCAGATATGTGAGCGAGCGAGCCAGATATGAGAGCGAGCGAGCCAGACATGAGAGCAAGCGAGTGAGCCAGGTATGAGAGCAAGTGAGCCAGAAATGAGAGCAATCGAGCGAGCCAGATATGAGAGCGAGCGAGCCAGACATGAGAGCAAGCGAGCGAGCCAGATATGAGAGCAAGCGAGCCAGACATGAGAGCAAGCGAGCGAGCCAGATATGAGAGCGATCGAGCCAGACATGAGAGCAAGCGAGCGAGCCAGATATGAGAGCGAGCGAGCCAGATATGCAAGCGAGCGAGCCAGATAAGAGAGCGAACCAGACAAGAGAGCAAGCGAGCGAGCCAGATATGAGAGCGAGCGAGCCAGACATGAGAGCAAGCGAGCGAGCCAGATATGAGAGCGAGCGAGCCAGACATGAGAGCAAGCGAGCGAGCCAGATATGAGAGCGAGCGAGACAGACATGAGAGCAAGCGAGCGAGCAAGATATGGGAGCGAGCGAGCCAGACATGAGAGCAAGCGAGCGAGCCAGATATGAGAGCGAGCCAGACATGAGAGCAAGCGAGTGAGCCAGGTGTGAGAGCAAGCGAGCCAGACATGAGAGCAAGCGAGCGAGCCAGATATGAGAGCGAGCCAGACATGAAAGCAAGTGAGCGAGCCAGATATGAGAGCGAGTGAGCCAGACATGAGAGCAAGCAAGCGAGCCAGATATGAGAGCGAGCCAGACATGAGAGCAAGCGAGCGAGCAAGATATGAGAGCGAGCCAGATAAGAGAGCGAACAAGACAAGAGAGCAAGCGAGCGAGCCAGATATGAGAGCGAACAAGACAAGAGAGCAAGCGAGCGAGCCAGATATGAGAGCGAGGGAGCCAGATATGAGAGCGAGCGAGCCAGACATGAGAGCAAGCGAGCGAGCAAGATATGAGAGCGAGCGAGCCAGACATGAGAGCAAGCGAGCGAACCAGATATGAGAGCGAGTGAGCCAGACATGAGAGCAAGCGAGCGAGCAAGATATGAGATCGAGCGAGCCAGATATGCGAGCAAGACAGATAAGAGAGCGAGCCAGACAAGAGAGCAAGTGAGCGAGCCAGATATGAGAGCAAGCGAGCGAGCCAGATATGAGAGCGAGCGAGATAAGAGAGCGAGCCAGACAAGAGAGCAAGCGAGCCAGATATGAGAGCGAGGGAGCCAGATATGCGAGCGAGCGAGCCAGATAAGAGAGTGAGCCAGACAAGAGAGCAAGCGAGCGAGCCAGATATGCAAACGAGCGAGCCAGATAAGAGAGCGAACCAGACAAGAGAGCAAGCGAGCGAGCCAGATATGAGAGCAAGCGAGCGAGCCAGATATGAGAGCGAGCGAGCCAGACATGAGAGCAAGCGAGCGAGCCAGATATGAGAGCAAGCGAGCGAGCCAGATGAGAGCAAGCGAGCAAGCCAAATATGCGAGCGAGCGAGCCAGATAAGAGAGCGAGTCAGACAAGAGAGCAAGCGAGCGAGCCAGATATGCGAGCGAGCGAGCCAGATATGAGAGCGAGTGAGCCAAACATGAGAGCAAGCGAGCGAGCCAGGTATGAGAGCAAGTGAGCCAGACATGAGAGCAATCGAGCGAGCCAGATATGAGAGCGAGCGAGCCAGACATGAGAGCAAGCGAGCGAGCCAGATATGAGAGCGAGCGAGCCAGACATGAGAGCAAGCGAGCGAGCCAGGTATGAGAGCAAGTGAGCCAGACATGAGAGCAATCGAGCGAGCCAGATATGAGAGCGAGCGATCCAGACATGAGAGCAAGCGAGCGAGTCAGATATGAGAGCAAGCGAGCCAGACATGAGAGCAAGCGAGCGAGCCAGATATGAGAGCGAGCCAGACATGAGAGCGAGCCAGATATGAGAGCGAGCCAGATAAGAGAGCGAGCCAGACAAGAGAGCAAGTGAGCGAGCCAGATATGAGAGCGAGTGAGCCAGACATGAGAGCAAGCGAGCGAGCCAGATATGAGAGCGAGCGAGCCAGACATGAGAGCAAGCGAGCGACCCAGATATGAGAGCGAGACAGACATGAGAGCAAGCGAGCGAGCAAGATATGAGAGCGAGCGAGCCAGATATGCGAGCAAGTCAGATAAGAGAGCGAGCCAGACAAGAGAGCAAGTGAGCGAGCCAGGTATGAGAGCGAGCGAGCCAGATATGCGAGCAAGTCAGATAAGAGAGCGAGCCAGACAAGAGAGCAAGTGAGCGAGCCAGATATGAGAGCAAGCGAGCGACCCAGATATGAGAGCGAGCGAGGTAAGAGAGCGAGCCAGACAAGAGAGCAAGCGAGCGAGCCAGATATGAGAGCAAGCGAGCGAGCCAGATATGAGAGCAAGCGAGCGAGCCAGATATGAGAGCAAGCGAGCGAGCCAGATATGAGAGCGAGCGAGCCAGACATGAGAGCAAGCGAGCGAGCCAGATATGAGAGCGAGCCAGACATGAGAGCAAGCGAGCGAGGCAGATATGAGAGCGAGCGAGACAGACATGAGAGCAAGCGAGCAAGCAAGATATGAGAGCGAGCGAGCCAGACATGAGAGCAAGCGAGCGAGCCAGATATGAGAGCAAGTGAGCCAAACATGAGAGCAAGCCAGCGAGAAAGATATGAGATCGAGCGAGCCAGTTATGCGAACGAGCCAGATAAGAGAGCGAGCCAGACAAGAGAGCAAGTGAGCGAGCCAGATATGAGAGCAAGCGAGCGAGCCAGATATGAGAGCAAGCGAGCAAGCCAGATATGAGAGCGAGCCAGATAAGAGAGCGAACAAGACAAGAGAGCAAGCGAGCGAGCCAGATATGAGAGCGAGGGAGCCAGACATGAGAGCGAGCGAGCCAGACATGAGAGCAAGCGAGCGAGCCAGATATGAGAGCGAGTGAGCAAGACATGAGAGCAAGCGAGCGAGCAAGATATGAGATCGAGCGAGCCAGATATGCGAGCAAGTCAGATAAGAGAGCGAGCCAGACAAGAGAGCAAGTGAGCGAGCCAGATATGAGAGCGAGCGAGCCAGACATGAGAGCAAGCGAGCGAGCCAGATATGAGAGCGAGCAAGCCAGACATGAGAGCAATCGAGCGAGCCAGATATGAGAGAAAGCGAGCGAGCCAGATCTGAGAGCAAGCGAGCGAGCCAGTTATGCGAGCGAGCCAGATATGAGAGCGAGCGAGCCAGACATGAGAGCAAGCGAGCGAGCCAGATATGAGAGCGAGTGAGCCAGACATGAGAGCAAGCGAGCGAGCCAAATATGAGAGCGAGCCAGACATGAGAGCGAGCCAGATATGAGAGCGAGCCAGATAAGAGAGCGAGCCAGACAAGAGAGCAAGTGAGCGAGCCAGATATGAGAGCAAACGAGCGAGCCAGATATGAGAGCTAGCGAGCGAGCCAGATATTAGAGCGAGCGAGATAAGAGAGCGAGCCAGACAAGAGAGCAAGCGAGCGAGCCAGATATGAGAGCAAGCGAGCAAGCCAGATGAGAGCAAGCGAGCAAGCCAGATATGCGAGCGAGCGAGCCAGATAAGAGAGCGAGCCAGACAAGAGAGCAAGCGAGCGAGCCAGATATGCGAGCGAGCGAGCCAGATATGAGAGCGAGCGAGCCAGACATGAGAGCAAGCGAGCAAGGCAGGTATGAGAGAAAGCGAGCCAGACATGAGAACAATCGAGCGAGCCAGATATGAGAGCGAGCGAGCCAGACATGAGAGCAAGCGAGCGAGCCAGATATGAGAGCGAACGAGCCAGACGTGAGAGCAAGCGAGCAAGCCAAATATGAGAGCGAGCCAGACATGAGAGCGAGCCAGACATGAGAGCAAGCGAGCAAGCCAAATATGAGAGCGAGCCAGATAAGAGAGCGAGCCAGACAAGAGAGCAAGTGAGTGAGCCAGATATGAGAGCAAGCGAGCGAGCCAGATGAGAGCAAGCGAGCGAGCCAGATATGCGAGCGAGCGAGCCAGATAAGAGAGCAAGCCAGACAAGAGAGCAAGCGAGCGAGCCAGATATGCGAGCGAGCAAGCCAGATAAGAGAGTGAGCTAGACAAGAGAGCAAGCAAGTGAGCCAGATATGCGAGCGAGCGAGCCAGATATGAGAGCGAGCGAGCCAGACATGAGAACAAGCGAGTGAGCCAGGTATGAGAGCAAGTGAGCCAGAAATGAGTGCAATCGAGCGAGCCAGATATGAGAGCGAGCGAGCCAGACATGAGAGCAAGCGAGCGAGCCAGATATGAGAGCGATCGAGCCAGACATGAGAGCAAGCAAGCGAGCCAGATATGAGAGCGAGCCAGACATGAGAGCAAGCGAGCGAGCCAGATATGAGAGCGAGCCAGACATGAGAGCAAGCGAGCGAGCAAGATATGAAAGCGAGCCAGATAAGAGAGCGATCCAGACAAGAGAGCAAGCGAGCGAGCCAGATATGAGAGCGAGCAAGCCAGACATGAGAGCAAGCGAGCGAGCCAGATATGAGAGTGAGCGAGCCAGATATTCAAGCGAGCGAGCCAGATAAGAGAGCGAACCAGACAAGAGAGCAAGCGAGCGAGCCAGATATGAGAGCGAGCGAGCCAGACATGAGAGCAAGCGAGCGAGCCAGATATGAGAGCGAGCGAGCCAGACATGAGAGCAAGCGAGCGAGCCAGATATGAGAGCGAGCGAGACAGACATGAGAGCATGCGAGCAAGCAAGATATGAGAGCGAGCGAGCCAGACATGAGAGCAAGCGAGCGAGCCAGATATGAGAGCGAGTGAGCCAGACATGATAGCAAGCCAGCAAGAAAGATATGAGATCGAGCGAACCAGACATGAGAGCAAGCGAGCGAGCAAGATATGAGATCGAGCGAGCCAGATATGCGAGCAAGTCAGATAAGAGAGCGAGCCAGACAAGAGAGCAAGTGAGCGAGCCAGATATGAGAGCAAGCGAGCGAGCCAGATATGAGAGCAAGCGAGCGACCCAGATATGAGAGCGAGCGAGATAAGAGAGCGAGCCAGACAAGAGAGCAAGCGAGCGAGCCAGATATGAGAGCAAGCGAGCGAGCCAGACATGAGAGCAAGCGAGCGAGTCAGATATGAGAGCGAGCCAGACATGAGAGCAAGCGAGCGAGCCAGATATGAGAGCGAGCGAGACAGACATGAGAGCAAGCGAGCGAGCAAGATATGGGAGCGAGCGAGCCAGACATGAGAGCAAGCGAGCGAGCCAGATATGAGAGCGAGCCAGACATGAGAGCAAGCGAGCGAGCCAGGTGTGAGAGCAAGCGAGCCAGACATGAGAGCAAGCGAGCGAGCCAGATATGAGAGCAAGCGAGCCAGACATGAGAGCAAGCGAGCGAGCCAGATATGAGAGCGAGCCAGACATGAGAGCAAGCGAGCGAGCCAGATATGAGAGCGAGTGAGCCAGACATGAGAGCAAGCAAGCGAGCCAGATATGAGAGCGAGCCAGACATGAGAGCAAGCGAGCGAGCAAGATATGAGAGCGAGGGAGCCAGATATGAGAGCGAGCGAGCCAGACATGAGAGCAAGCGAGCGAGCAAGATATGAGAGCGAGGGAGCCAGATATGAGAGCAAGCGAGCGAGCAAGATATGAGAGCGAGCGAGCCAGACATGAGAGCAAGCGAGCGAGCCAGATATGAGAGCGAGTGAGCCAGACATGAGAGCAAGCGAGCGAGCAAGATATGAGATCGAGCGAGCCAGATAGGCGAGCAAGTCAGATAAGAGAGCGAGCCAGACAAGAGAGCAAGTGAGCGAGCCAGATATGAGAGCAAGCGAGCGAGCCAGATATGAGAGCGAGCGAGATAAGAGAGCGAGCCAGACAAGAGAGCAAGTGAGCCAGATATGAGAGCGAGGGAGCCAGATATGCGAGCGAGCGAGCCAGATAAGAGAGTGAGCCAGACAAGAGAGCAAGCAAGCGAGCCAGATATGCAAACGAGCGAGCCAGATAAGAGAGCGAACTAGACAAGAGAGCAAGCGAGCGAGCCAGATATGAGAGCAAGCGAGCGAGCCAGATATGAGAGCAAGCGAGCCAGACATGAGAGCAAGCGAGCGAGCCAGATATGAGAGCGAGCCAGACATGAGAGCAAGCGAGCGAGCCAGATATGAGAGCGAGTGAGCCAGACATGAGAGCAAGCAAGCGAGCCAGATATGAGAGCGAGCCAGACATGAGAGCAAGCGAGCAAGATATGAGAGCGAGCCAGATAAGAGAGCGAACAAGACAAGAGAGCAAGCGAACGAGCCAGATATGAGAGCGAGGGAGCCAGACATGAGAGCGAGCGAGCCAGACATGAGAGCAAGCGAGCGAGCCAGATATGAGAGCGAGCCAGACATGAGAGCAAGCGAGCGAGCCAGATATGAGAGAGAGTGAGCCAGACATGAGAGCAAGCAAGCGAGCCAGATATGAGAGCGAGCCAGACATGAGAGCAAGCGAGCGAGCAAGATATGAGAGCGAGCCAGATAAGAGAGCGAACCAGACAAGAGAGCAAGCGAGCGAGCCAGATATGAGAGCGAGGGAGCCAGACATGAGAGCAAGCGAGCGAGCCAGATGTGAAAGTGAGCGAGCCAGACATGAGAGCAAGCGAGCGAGCCAGATATGAGAGCGAGCGAGCCAGACATGAGAGCAAGCTAGCGAGCAAGATATGAGAGCGAGCGAGCCAGACATGAGAGCAAGCGAGCCAGATATGAGAGCGAGTGAGCCAGACATGAGAGCAAGCAAGCGAGCCAGATATGAGAGCGAGCCAGACATGAGAGCAAGCGAGCGAGACAGATATGAGAGCGAGCCAGACATGAGAGCAAGCGAGCGAGCAAGATATAAGAGCGAGCCAGATAAGAGAGCGATCCAGACAAGAGAGCAAGCGAGCGAGCCAGATATGAGAGCGAGCAAGCCAGACATGAGAGCAAGCGAGCGAGCCAGATATGAGAGCGAGCGAGCCAGATATGCAAGCGAGCGAGCCAGATAAGAGAGCGAACCAGACAAGAGAGCAAGCGAGCGAGCCAGATATGAGAGCGAGCGAGCCAGACATGAGAGCAAGCGAGCGAGCCAGATATGAGAGTGAGTGAGCCAGACATGAGAGCAAGCAAGCGAGCCAAATATGAGAGCGAGCCAGACATGAGAGCGAGCCAGATATGAGAGCGAGCCAGATAAGAGAGCGAGCCAGACAAGAGAGCAAGTGAGCGAGCCAGATATGAGAGCAAACGAGCGAGCCAGATATGAGAGCAAGCGAGCGAGCCAGATATGAGAGCAAGCGAGCCAGACATGAGAGCAAGCGAGCGAGCCAGATATGAGAGCGAGCCAGACATGAGAGCAAGCGAGCGAGCAAGATATGAGAGCGAGCCAGATAAGAGAGCGATCCAGACAAGAGAGCAAGCGAGCGAGCCAGATATGAGAGCGAGCAAGCCAGACATGAGAGCAAGCGAGCGAGCCAGATATGAGAGCGAGCGAGCCAGATATGCAAGCGAGCGAGCCAGATAAGAGAGCGAACCAGACAAGAGAGCAAGCGAGCGAGCCAGATATGAGAGCGAGCGAGCCAGACATGAGAGCAAGCGAGCGAGCCAGATATGAGAGCGAGCGAGCCAGACATGAGAGCAAGCGAGCGAGCCAGATATGAGAGCGAGCGAGACAGACATGAGAGCAAGCGAGCGAGCAAGATATGAGAGCGAGCGAGCCAGACATGAGAGCAAGCGAGCGAGTCAGATATGAGAGCGAGTGAGCCAGACATGATAGCAAGCCAGCGAGAAAGATATGAGATCGAGCGAACCAGACATGAGAGCAAGCGAGCGAGCAAGATATGAGATCGAGCGAGATAAGAGAGCGAGCCAGACAAGAGAGCAAGCGAGCGAGCCAGATATGAGTGCAAGCGAGCGAGCCAGATATGAGAGCGAGCGAGCCAGACATGAGAGCAAGCGAGCGAGCCAGATATGAGAGCGAGCCAGACATGAGAGCAAGCGAGCGAGCCAGATATGAGAGCGAGCGAGACAGACATCAGAGCAAGCGAGCGAGCAAGATATGAGAGCGAGCGAGCCAGACATGAGAGCAAGCGAGCGAGCCAGATATGAGAGCGAGCCAGACATGAGAGCAAGCGAGCGAGCCAGATATGAGAGCAAGCAAGCGAGCCAGATATGAGAGCGAGCCAGACATGAGAGCAAGCGAGCGAGCAAGATATGAGAGCGAGCCAGATAAGAGAGCGAACAAGACAAGAGAGCAAGCGAGCGAGCCAGATATGAGAGCGAGGGAGCCAGACATGAGAGCGAGCGAGCCAGACATGAGAGCAAGCGAGCGAGCAAGATATGAGAGCGAGCGAGCCAGACATGAGAGCAAGCGAGCGAGCCAGATATGAGAGCGAGTGAGCCAGACATGAGAGCAAGCGAGCGAGCAAGATATGAGATCGAGCGAGCCAGATATGCGAGCAAGTCAGATAAGAGAGCGAGCCAGACAAGAGAGCAAGTGAGCGAGCCAGATATGAGAGCAAGCGAGCGAGCCAGATATGAGAGCGAGCGAGATAAGAGAGCGAGCCAGACAAGAGAGCAAGCGAGCCAGATATGAGAGCGAGGGAGCGAGATATGCGAGCGAGCGAGCCAGATAAGAGAGTGAGCCAGACAAGAGAGCAAGCGAGCGAGCCAGATATGCAAACGAGCGAGCCAGATAAGAGAGCGAACCAGACAAGAGAGCAAGCGAGCGAGCCAGATATGAGAGCAAGCGAGCGAGCCAGATATGAGAGCAAGCGAGCCAGACATGAGAGCAAGCGAGCGAGCCTGATATGAGAGCGAGCCAGACATGAGAGCAAGCGAGCGAGCCAGATATGAGAGCGAGTGAGCCAGACATGAGAGCAAGCAAGTGAGCCAGATATGAGAGCCAGCCAGACATGAGAGCAAGCGAGCGAGCAAGATATGAGAGCGAGCCAGATAAGAGAGCGAACAAGACAAGAGAGCAAGCGAGCGAGCCAGATATGAGAGCGAGGGAGCCAAACATGAGAGCGAGCGAGCCAGACATGAGAGCAAGCGAGCGAGCAAGATATGAGAGCGAGCGAGCCAGACATGAGAGCAAGCGAGCGAGCCAGATATGAGAGCGAGTGAGCCAGACATGAGAGCAAGCGAGCGAGCAAGATATGAGATCGAGCGAGCCAGATATGCGAGCAAGTCAGATAAGAGAGCGAGCCAGACAAGAGAGCAAGTGAGCGAGCCACATATGAGTGCAAGCGAGCGAGCCAGATATGAGAGCGAGCGAGATAAGAGAGCGAGCCAGACATGAGAGCAAGCGAGCGAGCAAGATATGAGAGCGAGCGAGCCAGACATGAGAGCAAGCGAGCGAGCCAGATATGAGAGCGAGTGAGCCAGACATGAGTGCAAGCCAGCGAGAAAGATATGAGATCGAGCGAGCCAGTTATGCGAGCGAGCCAGATAAGAGAGCGAGCCAGACAAGAGCGCAAGTGAGCGAGCCAGATATGAGAGCAAGCGAGCGAGCCAAAAATGAGAGCAAGCGAGCGAGCCAGATATGAGAGCGAGCGAGATAAGAGAGCGAGCCAGACAAGAGAGCAAGCGAGCGAGCCAGATATGAGAGCAAGCGAGCGAGCCAGATATGAGAGCGAGGGAGGCAGATATGCGAGCGAGCGAGCCAGATAAGAGAGTGAGCCAGACAAGAGAGCAAGTGAGCGAGCCAGATATGCGAGCGAGCGAGCCAGATATGAGAGTGAGCGAGCCAGACATGAGAGCAAGCGAGCTAGCCAGGTGTGAGGGCAAGCGAGCCAGACATGAGAGCAAGCGAGCGAGCCATATATGAGAGCAAGCGAGCCAGACATGAGAGCAAGCGAGCGAGCCAGATATGAGAGCGATCGAGCCAGACATGAGAGCAAGCGAGCGAGCAAGATATGAGAGTGAGCGAGCCACACATGAGAGCAAGCGAGCGAGCCAGATATGAGAGCGAGCGAGCCAGACATGAGAGCAAGCGAGCGAGTAAGAAATGAGAGCGAGCGAGCCAGACATGAGAGCAAGCGAGCCAGATATGAGAGCGAGTGAGCCAGACATGAGAGCAAGCGAGCGAGCAAGATATGAGATCGAGCGAGCCAGATATGCGAGCAAGTCAGATAAGAGAGCGAGACAGACAAGAGAGCAAGTGAGCGAGCCAGATATGAGAGCAAGCGAGCGAGCCAGATATAAGAGCAAGCGAGCGAGCCAGATATGAGAGCAAGCGAGCCAGATAAGAGAGCGAATCAGACAAGTGAGCAAGCGAGCGAGCCAGATATGAGAGCGAGCGAGCCAGACATGAGAGCAAGCGAGCGAGCCAGATATGAGAGCGAGCGAGCCAGACATGAGAGGAAGCGAGCGAGCCAGATATGAGAGCGAGCGAGACAGATATGAGAGCAAGCGAGCGAGCCAGATATGAAAGCGAGGGAGCCAGACATGAGAGCAAGCGAGCGAGCCAGATATGAGAGTTAGCGAGCCAGACATGAGAGCAAGCGAGCGAGCCAAATATGAGAGCGAGCGAGCCAGACATGAGAGCAAGCGAGCGAGCCAGATATGAGAGCGAGCGAGCCAGACATAAGAGCAAGCGAGCCAGATATGAGTGCGAGTGAGCCAGACATGAGAGCAAGCGAGCGAGCAAGATATGAGATCGAGCGAGCCAGATATGCGATCAAGTCAGATAAGAGAGCGAGCCAGACAAGAGAGCAAGTGAGCGAGCCAGATATGAGAGCAAGCGAGCGAGCCAGATATGAGAGCAAGCGAGTGAGCCAGATATGAGAGCGAGCGAAATAAGAGAGCGAGCCAGACAAGAGAGCAAGCGAGCGAGCCAGATATGAGAGCAAGCGAGCGAGCCAGATATGAGAGCGAGCGAGCCAGACATGAGAGCAAGCGAGCGAGCCAAATATGAGAGCGAGCCAGACATGAGAGCGAGCCAGATATGAGAGCGAGCCAGATAAGAGAGCGAGCCAGACAAGAGAGCAAGTGAGCGAGCCAGATATGAGAGCAAACGAGCGAGCCAGATATGAGAGCTAGCGAGCGAGCCAGATATGAGAGCGAGCGAGATAAGAGAGCGAGCCAGACAAGCGAGCAAGCGAGCGAGCCAGATATGAGAGCAAGCGAGCGAGCCAGATATGAGAGCAAGCGAGCCAGATAAGAGAGCGAACCAGACAAGAGAGCAAGCGAGCGAGCCAGATATGAGAGCGAGCGAGCCAGACATGAGAGCGAGCCAGACATGAGAGCAAGCTTGCAAGAAAGATATGAGAGCGAGCCAGATAAGAGAGCGAACCAGACAAGAGAGCATGCCAGCGAGCAAGATATGAGAGCGAGCGAGCCAGACATGAGATAAAGCGAGCGAGCCAGATATGAGAGCGAGCGAGCCAGACATGAGAGCAAGCGAGCGAGCAAGATATGAGAGCGAGCGAGCCAGACATGAGAGCTAGCGAGCGAGCCAGATATGAGAGCGAGCGAGCCAGACATGAGAGCAAGCGAGCGAGCCAGATATGAGAGCGAGCGAGCCAGACAGGAGAGCAAGCGAGCGAGCAAGATATGAGAGCGAGCGAGCCAGACATGAGAGCAAGCGAGCCAGATATGAGAGCGAGCGAGCCAGACATGAGAGCAAGCGAGCAAGCAAGATATGAGAGCAAGCGAGAGAGCCAGATGAGAGCAAGCGAGCGAGCCAGATATGCGAGCGAGCGAGCCAGATAAGAGAGTGAGCCAGACAAGAGAGCAAGCGAGCGAGCCAGATATGAGAGCGATCCAGACAAGAGAGCAAGCGAGCGAGCAAGATATGAGAGCGAGCGAGCCAGACATGAGAGCAAGCGAGCAAGATATGAGAGCGAGTGAGCCAGACATGAGAGGTAGCGAGCGAGCAAGATATGTGATCGAGCGAGCCAGATATGCGAGCAAGTCAGATAAGAGAGCGAGCCAGACAAGAGAGCAAGTGAGCGAGCCAGATATGACAGCAAGCGAGCGAGCCAGATATGAGAGCGAGCGAGCCAGATATGCGATCAAGTCAGATAAGAGAGCGAGCCAGACAAGAGAGCAAGTGAGCGAGCCAGATATGAGAGCAAGCGAGCGAGCCAGATATGAGAGCAAGCGAGTGAGCCAGATATGAGAGCGAGCGAGATAAGAGAGCGAGCCAGACAAGAGAGCAAGCGAGCGAGCAAGATATGAGAGCAAGCGAGCGAGCCAGATATGAGAGCGAGCGAGCCAGACATGAGAGCAAGCGAGCGAGCCAAATATGAGAGCGAGCCAGACATGAGAGCGAGCCAGATATGAGAGCGAGCCAGATAAGAGAGCGAGCCAGACAAGAGAGCAAGTGAGCGAGCCAGATATGAGAGCAAACGAGCGAGCCAGATATGAGAGCTAGCGAGCGAGCCAGATATGAGAGCGAGCGAGATAAGAGAGCGAGCCAGACAAGCGAGCAAGCGAGCGAGCCAGATATGAGAGCAAGTGAGCGAGCCAGATATGAGAGCAAGCGAGCCAGATAAGAGAGCGAACCAGACAAGAGAGCAAGCGAGCGAGCCAGATATGAGAGCGAGCGAGCCAGACATGAGAGCGAGCCAGACATGAGAGCAAGCTTGCAAGCAAGATATGAGAGCGAGCCAGATAAGAGAGCGAACCAGACAAGAGAGCATGCCAGCGAGCAAGATATGAGAGCGAGAGAGCCAGACATGAGATAAAGCGAGCGAGCCAGATATGAGAGCGAGCGAACCAGACATGAGAGCAAGCGAGCGAGCAAGATATGAGAGCGAGCGAGCCAGACATGAGAGCTAGCGAGCGAGCCAGATATGAGAGCGAGCGAGCCAGACATGAGAGCAAGCGAGCGAGCCAGATATGAGAGCGAGCGAGACAGACAGGAGAGCAAGCGAGCGAGCAAGATATGAGAGCGAGCGAGCCAGACATGAGAGCAAGCGAGCCAGATATGAGAGCGAGTGAGCCAGACATGAGAGCAAGCGAGCAAGCAAGATATGAGAGCAAGCGAGCGAGCCAGATGAGAGCAAGCGAGCGAGCCAGATATGCGAGCGAACGAGCCTGATAAGAGAGTGAGCCAGACAAGAGAGCAAGCGAGCGAGCCAGATATGAGAGCGATCCAGACAAGAGAGCAAGCGAGCGAGCAAGATATGAGAGCGAGCGAGCCAGACATGAGAGCAAGCGAGCAAGATATGAGAGCGAGTGAGCCAGACATGAGAGTTAGCGAGCGAGCAAGATATGTGATCGAGCGAGCCAGATATGCGAGCAAGTCAGATAAGAGAGCGAGCCAGACAAGAGAGCAAGTGAGCGAGCCAGATATGACAGCAAGCGAGCGAGCCAGATATGAGAGCGAGCCAGACATGAGAGCGAGCCAGATATGAGAGCGAGCCAGATAAGAGAGCGAGCCAGACTAGAGAGCAAGTGAGCGAGCCAGATATGAGAGCAAACGAGCGAGCCAGATATGAGAGCTAGCGAGCGAGCCAGATATGAGAGCGAGCGAGATAAGAGAGCGAGCCAGACAAGAGAGCAAGCGAGCGAGCCAGATATGAGAGCAAGCGAGCGAGCCAGATGAGAGCAAGCGAGCAAGCCAGATATGCGAGCGAGCGAGCCAGATAAGAGAGCGAGCCAGACAAGAGAGCAAGTGAGCGAGCCAGATATGAGAGCAAGCGAGCGAGCCAGATATGAGAGCAAGCGAGCCAGATAAGAGAGCGAACCAGACAAGAGAGCAAGCGAGCGAGCCAGATATGAGAGCGAGCGAGCCAGACATGAGAGCGAGCCAGACTTGAGAGCAAGCTTGCAAGCAAGATATGAGAGCGAGCCAGATAAGAGAGCGAACCAGACAAGAGAGCATGCCAGCGAGCAAGATATGAGAGCGAGCGAGCCAGACATGAGATAAAGCGAGCGAGCCAGATATGAGAGCGAGCGAGCCAGACATGAGAGCAAGCGAGCGAGCCAGATATGAGAGCGAGCGAGCCAGACATGAGAGCAAGCGAGCGAGCCAGATATGAGAGCGAGCGAGACAGACATGAGAGCAAGCGAGCGAGCAAGATATGAGAGTGAGCGAGCCACACATGAGAGCAAGCGAGCGAGCCAGATATGAGAGCGAGCGAGCCAGACATGAGAGCAAGCGAGCGAGTAAGAAATGAGAGCGAGCGAGCCAGACATGAGAGCAAGCGAGCCAGATATGAGAGCGAGTGAGCCAGACATGAGAGCAAGCGAGCGAGCAAGATATGAGATCGAGCGAGCCAGATATGCGAGCAAGTCAGATAAGAGAGCGAGACAGACAAGAGAGCAAGTGAGCGAGCCAGATATGAGAGCAAGCGAGCGAGCCAGATATAAGAGCAAGCGAGCGAGCCAGATATGAGAGCAAGCGAGCCAGATAAGAGAGCGAATCAGACAAGTGAGCAAGCGAGCGAGCCAGATATGAGAGCGAGCGAGCCAGACATGAGAGCAAGCGAGCGAGCCAGATATGAGAGCGAGCGAGCCAGACATGAGAGGAAGCGAGCGAGCCAGATATGAGAGCGAGCGAGACAGATATGAGAGCAAGCGAGCGAGCCAGATATGAAAGCGAGGGAGCCAGACATGAGAGCAAGTGAGCGAGCCAGATATGAGAGTTAGCGAGCCAGACATGAGAGCAAGCGAGCGAGCCAAATATGAGAGCGAGCGAGCCAGACATGAGAGCAAGCGAGCGAGCCAGATATGAGAGCGAGCGAGCCAGACATAAGAGCAAGCGAGCCAGATATGAGTGCGAGTGAGCCAGACATGAGAGCAAGCGAGCGAGCAAGATATGAGATCGAGCGAGCCAGATATGCGATCAAGTCAGATAAGAGAGCGAGCCAGACAAGAGAGCAAGTGAGCGAGCCAGATATGAGAGCAAGCGAGCGAGCCAGATATGAGAGCAAGCGAGTGAGCCAGATATGAGAGCGAGCGAAATAAGAGAGCGAGCCAGACAAGAGAGCAAGCGAGCGAGCCAGATATGAGAGCAAGCGAGCGAGCCAGATATGAGAGCGAGCGAGCCAGACATGAGAGCAAGCGAGCGAGCCAAATATGAGAGCGAGCCAGACATGAGAGCGAGCCAGATATGAGAGCGAGCCAGATAAGAGAGCGAGCCAGACAAGAGAGCAAGTGAGCGAGCCAGATATGAGAGCAAACGAGCGAGCCAGATATGAGAGCTAGCGAGCGAGCCAGATATGAGAGCGAGCGAGATAAGAGAGCGAGCCAGACAAGCGAGCAAGCGAGCGAGCCAGATATGAGAGCAAGCGAGCGAGCCAGATATGAGAGCAAGCGAGCCAGATAAGAGAGCGAACCAGACAAGAGAGCAAGCGAGCGAGCCAGATATGAGAGCGAGCGAGCCAGACATGAGAGCGAGCCAGACATGAGAGCAAGCTTGCAAGAAAGATATGAGAGCGAGCCAGATAAGAGAGCGAACCAGACAAGAGAGCATGCCAGCGAGCAAGATATGAGAGCGAGCGAGCCAGACATGAGATAAAGCGAGCGAGCCAGATATGAGAGCGAGCGAGCCAGACATGAGAGCAAGCGAGCGAGCAAGATATGAGAGCGAGCGAGCCAGACATGAGAGCTAGCGAGCGAGCCAGATATGAGAGCGAGCGAGCCAGACATGAGAGCAAGCGAGCGAGCCAGATATGAGAGCGAGCGAGCCAGACAGGAGAGCAAGCGAGCGAGCAAGATATGAGAGCGAGCGAGCCAGACATGAGAGCAAGCGAGCCAGATATGAGAGCGAGCGAGCCAGACATGAGAGCAAGCGAGCAAGCAAGATATGAGAGCAAGCGAGCGAGCCAGATGAGAGCAAGCGAGCGAGCCAGATATGCGAGCGAGCGAGCCAGATAAGAGAGTGAGCCAGACAAGAGAGCAAGCGAGCGAGCCAGATATGAGAGCGATCCAGACAAGAGAGCAAGCGAGCGAGCAAGATATGAGAGCGAGCGAGCCAGACATGAGAGCAAGCGAGCAAGATATGAGAGCGAGTGAGCCAGACATGAGAGGTAGCGAGCGAGCAAGATATGTGATCGAGCGAGCCAGATATGCGAGCAAGTCAGATAAGAGAGCGAGCCAGACAAGAGAGCAAGTGAGCGAGCCAGATATGACAGCAAGCGAGCGAGCCAGATATGAGAGCGAGCGAGCCAGATATGCGATCAAGTCAGATAAGAGAGCGAGCCAGACAAGAGAGCAAGTGAGCGAGCCAGATATGAGAGCAAGCGAGCGAGCCAGATATGAGAGCAAGCGAGTGAGCCAGATATGAGAGCGAGCGAGATAAGAGAGCGAGCCAGACAAGAGAGCAAGCGAGCGAGCCAGATATGAGAGCAAGCGAGCGAGCCAGATATGAGAGCGAGCGAGCCAGACATGAGAGCAAGCGAGCGAGCCAAATATGAGAGCGAGCCAGACATGAGAGCGAGCCAGATATGAGAGCGAGCCAGATAAGAGAGCGAGCCAGACAAGAGAGCAAGTGAGCGAGCCAGATATGAGAGCAAACGAGCGAGCCAGATATGAGAGCTAGCGAGCGAGCCAGATATGAGAGCGAGCGAGATAAGAGAGCGAGCCAGACAAGCGAGCAAGCGAGCGAGCCAGATATGAGAGCAAGTGAGCGAGCCAGATATGAGAGCAAGCGAGCCAGATAAGAGAGCGAACCAGACAAGAGAGCAAGCGAGCGAGCCAGATATGAGAGCGAGCGAGCCAGACATGAGAGCGAGCCAGACATGAGAGCAAGCTTGCAAGCAAGATATGAGAGCGAGCCAGATAAGAGAGCGAACCAGACAAGAGAGCATGCCAGCGAGCAAGATATGAGAGCGAGAGAGCCAGACATGAGATAAAGCGAGCGAGCCAGATATGAGAGCGAGCGAACCAGACATGAGAGCAAGCGAGCGAGCAAGATATGAGAGCGAGCGAGCCAGACATGAGAGCTAGCGAGCGAGCCAGATATGAGAGCGAGCGAGCCAGACATGAGAGCAAGCGAGCGAGCCAGATATGAGAGCGAGCGAGACAGACAGGAGAGCAAGCGAGCGAGCAAGATATGAGAGCGAGCGAGCCAGACATGAGAGCAAGCGAGCCAGATATGAGAGCGAGTGAGCCAGACATGAGAGCAAGCGAGCAAGCAAGATATGAGAGCAAGCGAGCGAGCCAGATGAGAGCAAGCGAGCGAGCCAGATATGCGAGCGAACGAGCCTGATAAGAGAGTGAGCCAGACAAGAGAGCAAGCGAGCGAGCCAGATATGAGAGCGATCCAGACAAGAGAGCAAGCGAGCGAGCAAGATATGAGAGCGAGCGAGCCAGACATGAGAGCAAGCGAGCAAGATATGAGAGCGAGTGAGCCAGACATGAGAGTTAGCGAGCGAGCAAGATATGTGATCGAGCGAGCCAGATATGCGAGCAAGTCAGATAAGAGAGCGAGCCAGACAAGAGAGCAAGTGAGCGAGCCAGATATGACAGCAAGCGAGCGAGCCAGATATGAGAGCGAGCCAGACATGAGAGCGAGCCAGATATGAGAGCGAGCCAGATAAGAGAGCGAGCCAGACTAGAGAGCAAGTGAGCGAGCCAGATATGAGAGCAAACGAGCGAGCCAGATATGAGAGCTAGCGAGCGAGCCAGATATGAGAGCGAGCGAGATAAGAGAGCGAGCCAGACAAGAGAGCAAGCGAGCGAGCCAGATATGAGAGCAAGCGAGCGAGCCAGATGAGAGCAAGCGAGCAAGCCAGATATGCGAGCGAGCGAGCCAGATAAGAGAGCGAGCCAGACAAGAGAGCAAGTGAGCGAGCCAGATATGAGAGCAAGCGAGCGAGCCAGATATGAGAGCAAGCGAGCCAGATAAGAGAGCGAACCAGACAAGAGAGCAAGCGAGCGAGCCAGATATGAGAGCGAGCGAGCCAGACATGAGAGCGAGCCAGACATGAGAGCAAGCTTGCAAGCAAGATATGAGAGCGAGCCAGATAAGAGAGCGAACCAGACAAGAGAGCATGCCAGCGAGCAAGATATGAGAGCGAGCGAGCCAGACATGAGATAAAGCGAGCGAGCCAGATATGAGAGCGAGCGAGCCAGACATGAGAGCAAGCGAGCGAGCCAGATATGAGAGCGAGCGAGCCAGACATGAGAGCAAGCGAGCGAGCCAGATATGAGAGCGAGCGAGACAGACATGAGAGCAAGCGAGCGAGCAAGATATGAGAGCGAGCGAGCCAGACATGAGAGCAAGCGAGCGAGTCAGATATGAGAGCGAGTGAGCCAGACATGATAGCAAGCCAGCGAGAAAGATATGAGATCGAGCGAACCAGACATGAGAGCAAGCGAGCGAGCAAGATATGAGATCGAGCGAGATAAGAGAGCGAGCCAGACAAGAGAGCAAGCGAGCGAGCCAGATATGAGTGCAAGCGAGCGAGCCAGATATGAGAGCGAGCGAGCCAGACATGAGAGCAAGCGAGCGAGCCAGATATGAGAGCGAGCCAGACATGAGAGCAAGCGAGCGAGCCAGATATGAGAGCGAGCGAGACAGACATCAGAGCAAGCGAGCGAGCAAGATATGAGAGCGAGCGAGCCAGACATGAGAGCAAGCGAGCGAGCCAGATATGAGAGCGAGCCAGACATGAGAGCAAGCGAGCGAGCCAGATATGAGAGCAAGCAAGCGAGCCAGATATGAGAGCGAGCCAGACATGAGAGCAAGCGAGCGAGCAAGATATGAGAGCGAGCCAGATAAGAGAGCGAACAAGACAAGAGAGCAAGCGAGCGAGCCAGATATGAGAGCGAGGGAGCCAGACATGAGAGCGAGCGAGCCAGACATGAGAGCAAGCGAGCGAGCAAGATATGAGAGCGAGCGAGCCAGACATGAGAGCAAGCGAGCGAGCCAGATATGAGAGCGAGTGAGCCAGACATGAGAGCAAGCGAGCGAGCAAGATATGAGATCGAGCGAGCCAGATATGCGAGCAAGTCAGATAAGAGAGCGAGCCAGACAAGAGAGCAAGTGAGCGAGCCAGATATGAGAGCAAGCGAGCGAGCCAGATATGAGAGCGAGATAAGAGAGCGAGCCAGACAAGAGAGCAAGCGAGCCAGATATGAGAGCGAGGGAGCCAGATATGCGAGCGAGCGAGCCAGATAAGAGAGTGAGCCAGACAAGAGAGCAAGCGAGCGAGCCAGATATGCAAACGAGCGAGCCAGATAAGAGAGCGAACCAGACAAGAGAGCAAGCGAGCGAGCCAGATATGAGAGCAAGCGAGCGAGCCAGATATGAGAGCAAGCGAGCCAGACATGAGAGCAAGCGAGCGAGCCTGATATGAGAGCGAGCCAGACATGAGAGCAAGCGAGCGAGCCAGATATGAGAGCGAGTGAGCCAGACATGAGAGCAAGCAAGTGAGCCAGATATGAGAGCCAGCCAGACATGAGAGCAAGCGAGCGAGCAAGATATGAGAGCGAGCCAGATAAGAGAGCGAACAAGACAAGAGAGCAAGCGAGCGAGCCAGATATGAGAGCGAGGGAGCCAAACATGAGAGCGAGCGAGCCAGACATGAGAGCAAGCGAGCGAGCAAGATATGAGAGCGAGCGAGCCAGACATGAGAGCAAGCGAGCGAGCCAGATATGAGAGCGAGTGAGCCAGACATGAGAGCAAGCGAGCGAGCAAGATATGAGATCGAGCGAGCCAGATATGCGAGCAAGTCAGATAAGAGAGCGAGCCAGACAAGAGAGCAAGTGAGCGAGCCACATATGAGTGCAAGCGAGCGAGCCAGATATGAGAGCGAGCGAGATAAGAGAGCGAGCCAGACATGAGAGCAAGCGAGCGAGCAAGATATGAGAGCGAGCGAGCCAGACATGAGAGCAAGCGAGCGAGCCAGATATGAGAGCGAGTGAGCCAGACATGAGTGCAAGCCAGCGAGAAAGATATGAGATCGAGCGAGCCAGTTATGCGAGCGAGCCAGATAAGAGAGCGAGCCAGACAAGAGCGCAAGTGAGCGAGCCAGATATGAGAGCAAGCGAGCGAGCCAAAAATGAGAGCAAGCGAGCGAGCCAGATATGAGAGCGAGCGAGATAAGAGAGCGAGCCAGACAAGAGAGCAAGCGAGCGAGCCAGATATGAGAGCAAGCGAGCGAGCCAGATATGAGAGCGAGGGAGGCAGATATGCGAGCGAGCGAGCCAGATAAGAGAGTGAGCCAGACAAGAGAGCAAGTGAGCGAGCCAGATATGCGAGCGAGCGAGCCAGATATGAGAGTGAGCGAGCCAGACATGAGAGCAAGCGAGCTAGCCAGGTGTGAGGGCAAGCGAGCCATACATGAGAGCAAGCGAGCGAGCCATATATGAGAGCAAGCGAGCCAGACATGAGAGCAAGCGAGCGAGCCAGATATGAGAGCGATCGAGCCAGACATGAGAGCAAGCGAGCGAGCAAGATATGAGAGTGAGCGAGCCACACATGAGAGCAAGCGAGCGAGCCAGATATGAGAGCGAGCGAGCCAGACATGAGAGCAAGCGAGCGAGTAAGAAATGAGAGCGAGCGAGCCAGACATGAGAGCAAGCGAGCCAGATATGAGAGCGAGTGAGCCAGACATGAGAGCAAGCGAGCGAGCAAGATATGAGATCGAGCGAGCCAGATATGCGAGCAAGTCAGATAAGAGAGCGAGACAGACAAGAGAGCAAGTGAGCGAGACAGATATGAGAGCAAGCGAGCGAGCCAGATATAAGAGCAAGCGAGCGAGCCAGATATGAGAGCAAGCGAGCCAGATAAGAGAGCGAATCAGACAAGAGAGCAAGCGAGCGAGCCAGATATGAGAGCGAGCGAGCCAGACATGAGAGCAAGCGAGCGAGCCAGATATGAGAGCGAGCGAGCCAGACATGAGAGGAAGCGAGCGAGCCAGATATGAGAGCGAGCGAGACAGATATGAGAGCAAGCGAGCGAGCCAGATATGAAAGCGAGGGAGCCAGACATGAGAGCAAGCGAGCGAGCCAGATATGAGAGTTAGCGAGCCAGACATGAGAGCAAGCGAGCGAGCCAAATATGAGAGCGAGCGAGCCAGACATGAGAGCAAGCGAGCGAGCCAGATATGAGAGCGAGCGAGCCAGACATAAGAGCAAGCGAGCCAGATATGAGTGCGAGTGAGCCAGACATGAGAGCAAGCGAGCGAGCAAGATATGAGATCGAGCGAGCCAGATATGCGATCAAGTCAGATAAGAGAGCGAGCCAGACAAGAGAGCAAGTGAGCGAGCCAGATATGAGAGCAAGCGAGCGAGCCAGATATGAGAGCAAGCGAGTGAGCCAGATATGAGAGCGAGCGAAATAAGAGAGCGAGCCAGACAAGAGAGCAAGCGAGCGAGCCAGATATGAGAGCAAGCGAGCGAGCCAGATATGAGAGCGAGCGAGCCAGACATGAGAGCAAGCGAGCGAGCCAAATATGAGAGCGAGCCAGACATGAGAGCGAGCCAGATATGAGAGCGAGCCAGATAAGAGAGCGAGCCAGACAAGAGAGCAAGTGAGCGAGCCAGATATGAGAGCAAACGAGCGAGCCAGATATGAGAGCTAGCGAGCGAGCCAGATATGAGAGCGAGCGAGATAAGAGAGCGAGCCAGACAAGCGAGCAAGCGAGCGAGCCAGATATGAGAGCAAGCGAGCGAGCCAGATATGAGAGCAAGCGAGCCAGATAAGAGAGCGAACCAGACAAGAGAGCAAGCGAGCGAGCCAGATATGAGAGCGAGCGAGCCAGACATGAGAGCGAGCCAGACATGAGAGCAAGCTTGCAAGCAAGATATGAGAGCGAGCCAGATAAGAGAGCGAACCAGACAAGAGAGCATGCCAGCGAGCAAGATATGAGAGCGAGCGAGCCAGACATGAGATAAAGCGAGCGAGCCAGATATGAGAGCGAGCGAGCCAGACATGAGAGCAAGCGAGCGAGCAAGATATGAGAGCGAGCGAGCCAGACATGAGAGCTAGCGAGCGAGCCAGATATGAGAGCGAGCGAGCCAGACATGAGAGCAAGCGAGCGAGCCAGATATGAGAGCGAGCGAGCCAGACAGGAGAGCAAGCGAGCGAGCAAGATATGAGAGCGAGCGAGCCAGACATGAGAGCAAGCGAGCCAGATATGAGAGCGAGCGAGCCAGACATGAGAGCAAGCGAGCAAGCAAGATATGAGAGCAAGCGAGCGAGCCAGATGAGAGCAAGCGAGCGAGCCAGATATGCGAGCGAGCGAGCCAGATAAGAGAGTGAGCCAGACAAGAGAGCAAGCGAGCGAGCCAGATATGAGAGCGATCCAGACAAGAGAGCAAGCGAGCGAGCAAGATATGAGAGCGAGCGAGCCAGACATGAGAGCAAGCGAGCAAGATATGAGAGCGAGTGAGCCAGACATGAGAGGTAGCGAGCGAGCAAGATATGTGATCGAGCGAGCCAGATATGCGAGCAAGTCAGATAAGAGAGCGAGCCAGACAAGAGAGCAAGTGAGCGAGCCAGATATGACAGCAAGCGAGCGAGCCAGATATGAGAGCGAGCGAGCCAGATATGCGATCAAGTCAGATAAGAGAGCGAGCCAGACAAGAGAGCAAGTGAGCGAGCCAGATATGAGAGCAAGCGAGCGAGCCAGATATGAGAGCAAGCGAGTGAGCCAGATATGAGAGCGAGCGAGATAAGAGAGCGAGCCAGACAAGAGAGCAAGCGAGCGAGCCAGATATGAGAGCAAGCGAGCGAGCCAGATATGAGAGCGAGCGAGCCAGACATGAGAGCAAGCGAGCGAGCCAAATATGAGAGCGAGCCAGACATGAGAGCGAGCCAGATATGAGAGCGAGCCAGATAAGAGAGCGAGCCAGACAAGAGAGCAAGTGAGCGAGCCAGATATGAGAGCAAACGAGCGAGCCAGATATGAGAGCTAGCGAGCGAGCCAGATATGAGAGCGAGCGAGATAAGAGAGCGAGCCAGACAAGAGAGCAAGCGAGCCAGATATGAGAGCAAGCGAGCGAGCCAGATATGAGAGCAAGCGAGCCAGATAAGAGAGCGAACCAGACAAGAGAGCAAGCGAGCGAGCCAGATATGAGAGCGAGCGAGCCAGACATGAGAGCGAGCCAGACATGAGAGCAAGCTTGCAAGCAAGATATGAGAGCGAGCCAGATAAGAGAGCGAACCAGACAAGAGAGCATGCCAGCGAGCAAGATATGAGAGCGAGAGAGCCAGACATGAGATAAAGCGAGCGAGCCAGATATGAGAGCGAGCGAGCCAGACATGAGAGCAAGCGAGCGAGCAAGATATGAGAGCGAGCGAGCCAGACATGAGAGCTAGCGAGCGAGCCAGATATGAGAGCGAGCGAGCCAGACATGAGAGCAAGCGAGCGAGCCAGACAGGAGAGCAAGCGAGCGAGCAAGATATGAGAGCGAGCGAGCCAGACATGAGAGCAAGCGAGCCAGATATGAGAGCGAGTGAGCCAGACATGAGAGCAAGCGAGCAAGCAAGATATGAGAGCAAGCGAGCGAGCCAGATGAGAGCAAGCGAGCGAGCCAGATATGCGAGCGAGCGAGCCTGATAAGAGAGTGAGCCAGACAAGAGAGCAAGCGAGCGAGCCAGATATGAGAGCGATCCAGACAAGAGAGCAAGCGAGCGAGCAAGATATGAGAGCGAGCGAGCCAGACATGAGAGCAAGCGAGCAAGATATGAGAGCGAGTGAGCCAGACATGAGAGTTAGCGAGCGAGCAAGATATGTGATCGAGCGAGCCAGATATGCGAGCAAGTCAGATAAGAGAGCGAGCCAGACAAGAGAGCAAGTGAGCGAGCCAGATATGACAGCAAGCGAGCGAGCCAGATATGAGAGCGAGCCAGACATGAGAGCGAGCCAGATATGAGAGCGAGCCAGATAAGAGAGCGAGCCAGACTAGAGAGCAAGTGAGCGAGCCAGATATGAGAGCAAACGAGCGAGCCAGATATGAGAGCTAGCGAGCGAGCCAGATATGAGAGCGAGCGAGATAAGAGAGCGAGCCAGACAAGAGAGCAAGCGAGCGAGCCAGATATGAGAGCAAGCGAGCGAGCCAGATGAGAGCAAGCGAGCAAGCCAGATATGCGAGCGAGCGAGCCAGATAAGAGAGCGAGCCAGACAAGAGAGCAAGTGAGCGAGCCAGATATGAGAGCAAGCGAGCGAGCCAGATATGAGAGCGAGCGAGCCAGACATGAGAGCGAGCCAGACATGAGAGCAAGCTTGCAAGCAAGATATGAGAGCGAGCCAGATAAGAGAGCGAACCAGACAAGAGAGCATGCCAGCGAGCAAGATATGAGAGCGAGCGAGCCAGACATGAGATAAAGCGAGCGAGCCAGATATGAGAGCGAGCGAGCCAGACATGAGAGCAAGCGAGCGAGCAAGATATGAGAGCGAGCGAGCCAGACATGAGAGCTAGCAAGCGAGCCAGATATGAGAGCGAGCGAGCCAGACATGAGAGCAAGCGAGCGAGCCAGATATGAGAGCGAGCGAGCCAGACAGGAGAGCAAGCGAGCGAGCAAGATATGAGAGCGAGCGAGCCAGACATGAGAGCAAGCGAGCCAGATATGAGAGCGAGTGAGCCAGACATGAGAGCAAGCGAGCAAGCAAGATATGAGAGCAAGCGAGCGAGCCAGATGAGAGCAAGCGAGCGAGCCAGATATGCGAGCGAGCGAGCCAGATAAGAGAGTGAGCCAGACAAGAGAGCAAGCGAGCGAGCCAGATATGAGAGCGATCTAGACAAGAGAGCAAGCGAGCGAGCAAGATATGAGAGCGAGCGAGCCAGACATGAGAGCAAGCGAGCAAGATATGAGAGCGAGTGAGCCAGACATGAGAGCTAGCGAGCGAGCAAGATATGTGATCGAGCGAGCCAGATATGCGAGCAAGTCAGATAAGAGAGCGAGCCAGACAAGAGAGCAAGTGAGCGAGCCAGATATGACAGCAAGCGAGCAAGCCAGATATGAGAGCGAGCCAGACATGAGAGCGAGCCAGATATGAGAGCGAGCCAGATAAGAGAGCGAGCCAGACTAGAGAGCAAGTGAGCGAGCCAGATATGAGAGCAAACGAGCGAGCCAGATATGAGAGCTAGCGAGCGAGCCAGATATGAGAGCGAGCGAGATAAGAGAGCGTGCCAGACAAGAGAGCAAGCGAGCGAGCCAGATATGAGAGCAAGCGAGCGAGCCAGATGAGAGCAAGCGAGCAAGCCAGATATGCGAGCGAGCGAGCCAGATAAGAGAGCGAGCCAGACAAGAGAGCAAGTGAGCGAGCCAGATATGAGAGCAAGCGAGCGAGCCAGATATGAGAGCAAGCGAGCCAGATAAGAGAGCGAACCAGACAAGAGAGCAAGCGAGCGAGCCAGATATGAGAGCGAGCGAGCCAGACATGAGAGCGAGCCAGACATGAGAGCAAGCTTGCAAGCAAGATATGAGAGCGAGCCAGATAAGAGAGCGAACCAGACAAGAGAGCATGCCAGCGAGCAAGATATGAGAGCGAGCGAGCCAGACATGAGATAAAGCGAGCGAGCCAGATATGAGAGCGAGCGAGCCAGACATGAGAGCAAGCGAGCGAGCAAGATATGAGAGCGAGCGAGCCAGACATGAGAGCAAGCGAGCGAGCCAGATATGAGAGCGAGTGAGCCAGACATGAGAGCAAGCGAGTGAGCAAGATATGAGATCGAGCGAGCCAGATATGCGAGCAAGTCAGATAAGAGATCGAGCCAGACAAGAGAGCAAGTGAGCGAGCCAGATATGAGAGCAAGCGAGCGAGCCAGATTTGAGAGCGAGCGAGATAAGAGAGCGAGCCAGACAAGAGAGCAAGCGAGCCAGATATGAGAGCAAGCGAGCGAGCCAGATATGAGAGCGAGGGAGCCAGATATGCGAGCGAGCGAGCCAGATAAGAGAGTGAGCCAGACAAGAGAGCAAGCGAGCGAGCCAGATATGCAAGCGAGCGAGCCAGATAAGAGAGCGAACCAGATAAGAGAGCAAGCGAGCGAGCCAGATATGAGAGCAAGCGAGCGAGCCAGATATGAGAGCGAGCAAGATAAGAGAGCGAGCCAGACAAGAGAGCAAGCGAGCGAGCCAGATATGAGAGCAAGCGAGCGAGCCAGATGAGAGCAAGCGAGCAAGCCAGATATGCGAGCGAGCGAGCCAGATAAGAGAGCGAGCCAGACAAGAGAGCAAGCGAGCCAGATATGAGAGCAAGCGAGCGAGCCAGATATGAGAGCGAGGGAGCCAGATATGCGAGCGAGCGAGCCAGATAAGAGAGTGAGCCAGACAAGAGAGCAAGCGAGCGAGCCAGATATGCAAGCGAGCGAGCCAGATAAGAGAGCGAACCAGATAAGAGAGCAAGCGAGCGAGCCAGATATGAGAGCAAGCGAGCGAGCCAGATATGAGAGCGAGCGAGATAAGAGAGCGAGCCAGACAAGAGAGCAAGCGAGCGAGCCAGATATGAGAGCAAGCGAGCGAGCCAGATGAGAGCAAGCGAGCAAGCCAGATATGCGAGCGAGCGAGCCAGATAAGAGAGCGAGTCAGACAAGAGAGCAAGCGAGCGAGCCAGATATGCGAGCGAGCGAGCCAGATATGAGAGAGAGCGAGCCAGATATGAGAGAGAGCGAGCCAAACATGAGAGCAAGCGAGCGAGCCAGGTATGAGAGCAAGTGAGCCAGACATGAGAGCAATCGAGCGAGGCAGATATGAGAGCGAGCGAGCCAGACATGAGAGCAAGCGAGCGAGCCAGATATGAGAGCGAGCCAGATAAGAGAGCGAACAAGACAAGAGAGCAAGCGAGCGAGCCAGATATGAGAGCGAGGGAGCCAGACATGAGAGCGAGCGAGCCAGACATGAGAGCAAGCGAGCGAGCCAGATATGAGAGCGAGCCAGACATGAGAGCAAGCGAGCGAGCCAGATATGAGAGCGAGCGAGCCAGACATGAGAGCAAGCGAGCGAGCCAGATATGAGAACGAGCCAGACATGAGAGCAAGCAAGCGAGCAAGATATGAGAGCGAGCCAGATAAGAGAGCGATCCAGACAAGAGAGCAAGCGAGCGAGCCAGATATGAGAGCGAGCAAGCCAGACATGAGAGCAAGCGAGCGAGCCAGATATGAGAGCGAGCGAGCCAGATATGCAAGCGAGCGAGCCAGATAAGAGAGCGAACCAGACAAGAGAGCAAGCGAGCGAGCCAGATATGAGAGCGAGCGAGCCAGACATGAGAGCAAGCGAGCGAGCCAGATATGAGAGCGAGCGAGCCAGACATGAGAGCAAGCGAGCGAGCCAGATATGAGAGCGAGCGAGACAGACATGAGAGCAAGCGAGCGAGCAAGATATGAGAGCGAGCGAGCCAGACATGAGAGCAAGTGAGCGAGCCAGATATGAGAGCAAGCGAGCGAGCCAGATATGAGAGCAAGCGAGCGAGCCAGATATGAGAGCGAGCCAGATAAGAGAGCGAACAAGACAAGAGAGCAAGCGAGCGAGCCAGATATGAGAGCGAGGGAGCCAGACATGAGAGCGAGCGAGCCAGACATGAGAGCAAGCGAGCGAGCAAGATATGAGAGCGAGCGAGATAGACATGAGAGCAAGTGAGCGAGCCAGATATGAGAGCGAGTGAGCCAGACATGAGAGCAAGCGAGCGAGCAAGATATGAGATCGAGCGAGCAAAATATGCGAGCAAGTCAGATAAGAGAGCGAGCCAGACAAGAGAGCAAGTGAGCGAGCCAGATATGAGAGTAAGCGAGCGAGCCAGATATGAGAGCAAGCGCGTGAGCCAGATATGAGAGCGAGCGAGATAAGAGAGCGAGCCAGACAAGAGAGCAAGCGAGCCAGATATGAGAGCAAGCGAGCGAGCCAGATATGAGAGCGAGGGAGCCAGATATGCGAGCGAGCGAGCCAGATAAGAGAGTGAGCCAGACAAGAGAGCAAGCGAGCGAGCCAGATATGCAAGCGAGCGAGCCAGATAAGAGAGCGAACCAGATAAGAGAGCAAGCGAGCGAGTCAGATATGAGAGCAAGCGAGCGAGCCAGATATGAGAGCGAGCGAGATAAGAGAGCGAGCCAGACAAGAGAGCAAGCGAGCGAGCCAGATATGAGAGCAAGCGAGCGAGCCAGATGAGAGCAAGCGAGCAAGCCAAATATGCGAGCGAGCGAGCCAGATAAGAGAGCGAGTCAGACAAGAGAGCAAGCGAGCGAGCCAGATATGCGAGCGAGCGAGCCAGATATGAGAGCGAGTGAGCCAAACATGAGAGCAAGCGAGCGAGCCAGGTGTGAGAGCAAGTGAGCCAGACATGAGAGCAAGCGAGCGAGCCAGATATGAGAGCGAGCGAGCCAGACATGAGAGCAAGCGAGCGAGCCAGATATGAGAGCGAGCGAGCCAGACATGAGAGCAAGCGAGCGAGCCAGGTATGAGAGCAAGTGAGCCAGACATGAGAGCAATCGAGCGAGCCAGATATGAGATCGAGCGAGCCAGATATGCGAGCAAGTCAGATAAGAGAGCGAGACAGACAAGAGAGCAAGTGAGCGAGCCAGATATGAGAGCAAGCGAGCGAGCCAGATATAAGAGCAAGCGAGCGAGCCAGATATGAGAGCAAGCGAGCCAGATAAGAGAGCGAATCAGACAAGAGAGCAAGCGAGCGAGCCAGATATGAGAGCGAGCGAGCCAGACATGAGAGCAAGCGAGCGAGCCAGATATGAAAGCGAGCGAGCCAGACATGAGAGGAAGCGAGCGAGCCAGATATGAGAGCGAGCGAGACAGACATGAGAGCAAGCGAGCGAGCCAGATATGAAAGCGAGGGAGCCAGACATGAGAGCAAGCGAGCGAGCCAGATATGAGAGTTAGCGAGCCAGACATGAGAGCAAGCGAGCGAGCCAGATATGAGAGCGAGCGAGCCAGACATGAGAGCAAGCGAGCGAGCCAGATATGAGAGCGAGCGAGCCAGACATGAGAGCAAGCGAGCCAGATATGAGTGCGAGTGAGCCAGACATGAGAGCAAGCGAGCGAGCAAGATATGAGATCGAGCGAGCCAGATATGCGATCAAGTCAGATAAGAGAGCGAGCCAGACAAGAGAGCAAGTGAGCGAGCCAGATATGAGAGCAAGCGAGCGAGCCAGATATGAGAGCAAGCGAGTGAGCCAGATATGAGAGCGAGCGAGATAAGAGAGCGAGCCAGACAAGAGAGCAAGCGAGCGAGCCAGATATGAGAGCAAGCGAGCGAGCCAGATATGAGAGCGAGCGAGCCAGACATGAGAGCAAGCTAGCGAGCCAAATATGAGAGCGAGCCAGACATGAGAGCGAGCCAGATATGAGAGCGAGCCAGATAAGAGAGCGAGCCAGACAAGAGAGCAAGTGAGCGAGCCAGATATGAGAGCAAACGAGCGAGCCAGATATGAGAGCTAGCGAGCGAGCCAGATATGAGAGCGAGCGAGATAAGAGAGCGTGGCAGACAAGCGAGCAAGCGAGCGAGCCAGATATGAGAGCAAGCGAGCGAGCCAGATATGAGAGCAAGCGAGCCAGATAAGAGAGCGAACCAGACAAGAGAGCAAGCGAGCGAGCCAGATATGAGAGCGAGCGAGCCAGACATGAGAGCGAGCCAGACATGAGAGCAAGCTTGCAAGCAAGATATGAGAGCGAGCCAGATAAGAGAGCGAACCAGACAAGAGAGCATGCCAGCGAGCAAGATATGAGAGCGAGCGAGCCAGACATGAGATAAAGCGAGCGAGCCAGATATGATAGCGAGCGAGCCAGACATGAGAGCAAGCGAGCGAGCAAGATATGAGAGCGAGCGAGCCAGACATGAGAGCTAGCGAGCGAGCCAGATATGAGAGCGAGCGAGCCAGACATGAGAGCAAGCGAGTGAGCCAGATATGAGAGCGAGCGAGCCAGACAGGAGAGCAAGCGAGCGAGCAAGATATGAGAGCGAGCCAGCCAGACATGAGAGCAAGCGAGCCAGATATGAGAGCGAGTGAGCCAGACATGAGAGCAAGCGAGCAAGCAAGATATGAGAGCAAGCGAGCGAGCCAGATGAGAGCAAGCGAGCGAGCCAGATATGCGAGCGAGCGAGCCAGATAAGAGAGTGAGCCAGACAAGAGAGCAAGCGAGCGAGCCAGATATGAGAGCGATCCAGACAAGAGAGCAAGCGAGCGAGCAAGATATGAGAGCGAGCGAGCCAGACATGAGAGCAAGCAAGATATGAGAGCGAGTGAGCCAGACATGAGAGCTAGCGAGCGAGCAAGATATGTGATCGAGCGAGCCAGATATGCGAGCAAATCAGATAAGAGAGCGAGCCAGACAAGAGAGCAAGTGAGCGAGCCAGATATGACAGCAAGCGAGCGAGCCAGATATGAGAGCGAGCCAGACATGAGAGCGAGCCAGATATGAGAGCGAGCCAGATAAGAGAGCGAGCCAGACTAGAGAGCAAGTGAGCGAGCCAGATATGAGAGCAAACGAGCGAGCCAGATATGAGAGCGAGCGAGCCAGACATGAGAGCAAGCGAGCGAGCCAAATATGAGAGCGAGCCAGACATGAGAGCGAGCCAGATATGAGAGCGAGCCAGATAAGAGAGCGAGCCAGACAAGAGAACAAGTGAGCGAGCCAGATATGAGAGCAAACGAGCGAGCCAGATATGAGAGCTAGCGAGCGAGCCAGATATGAGAGCGAGCGAGATAAGAGAGCGAGGCAGACAAGCGAGCAAGCGAGCGAGCCAGATATGAGAGCAAGCGAGCGAGCCAGATATGAGAGCAAGCGAGCCAGATAAGAGAGCGAACCAGACAAGAGAGCAAGCGAGCGAGCCAGATATGAGAGCGAGCGAGCCAGACATGAGAGCGAGCCAGACATGAGAGCAAGCTTGCAAGCAAGATATGAGAGCGAGCCAGATAAGAGAGCGAACCAGACAAGAGAGCATGCCAGCGAGCAAGATATGAGAGCGAGCGAGCCAGACATGAGATAAAGCGAGCGAGCCAGATATGATAGCGAGCGAGCCAGACATGAGAGCAAGCGAGCGAGCAAGATATGAGAGCGAGCGAGCCAGACATGAGAGCTAGCGAGCGAGCCAGATATGAGAGCGAGCGAGCCAGACATGAGAGCAAGCGAGCGAGCCAGATATGAGAGCGAGCGAGCCAGACAGGAGAGCAAGCGAGCGAGCAAGATATGAGAGCGAGCGAGCCAGACATGATAGCAAGCGAGCCAGATATGAGAGCGAGTGAGCCAGACATGAGAGCAAGCGAGCAAGCAAGATATGAGAGCAAGCGAGCGAGCCAGATGAGAGCAAGCGAGCGAGCCAGATATGCGAGCGAGCGAGCCAGATAAGAGAGTGAGCCAGACAAGAGAGCAAGCGAGCGAGCCAGATATGAGAGCGATCCAAACAAGAGAGCAAGCGAGCGAGCAAGATATGAGAGCGAGCGAGCCAGACATGAGAGCAAGCGAGCAAGATATGAGAGCGAGTGAGCCAGACATGAGAGCTAGCGAGCGAGCAAGATATGTGATCGAGCGAGCCAGATATGCGAGCAAATCAGATAAGAGAGCGAGCCAGACAAGAGAGCAAGTGAGCGAGCCAGATATGACAGCAAGCGAGCGAGCCAGATATGAGAGCGAGCCAGACATGAGAGCGAGCCAGATATGAGAGCGAGCCAGATAAGAGAGCGAGCCAGACTAGAGAGCAAGTGAGCGAGCCAGATATGAGAGCAAACGAGCGAGCCAGATATGAGAGCTAGCGAGCGAGCCAGATATGAGAGCGAGCGAGATAAGAGAGCGAGCCAGACAAGAGAGCAAGCGAGCGAGCCAGATGAGAGCAAGCGAGCAAGCCAGATATGCGAGCGAGCGAGCCAGATAAGAGAGCGAGCCAGACAAGAGAGCAAGTGAGCGAGCCAGATATGAGAGCAAGCGAGCGAGCCAGATATGAGAGCAAGCGAGCGAGCCAGATATGAGAGCGAGCCAGATAAGAGAGCGAACAAGACAAGAGAGCAAGCGAGCGAGCCAGATATGAGAGCGAGGGAGACATACATGAGAGCGAGCGAGCCAGACATGAGAGCAAGCGAGCGAGCAAGATATGAGAGCGAGCGAGCCAGACATGAGAGCAAGCGAGCGAGCCAGATATGAGAGCGAGTGAGCCAGACATGAGAGCAAGCGAGTGAGCAAGATATGAGATCGAGCGAGCCAGATATGCGAGCAAGTCAGATATGAGAGCGAGCCAGACAAGAGAGCAAGTGAGCGAGCCAGATATGAGAGCAAGCGAGCGAGCCAGATATGAAAGCGAGCGAGATAAGAGAGCGAGCCAGACAAGAGAGCAAGCGAGCCAGATATGAGAGCAAGCGAGCGAGCCAGATATGAGAGCGAGGGAGCCAGATATGCGAGCGAGCGAGCCAGATAAGAGAGTGAGCCAGACAAGAGAGCAAGCGAGCGAGCCAGATATGCAAGCGAGCGAGCCAGATAAGAGAGCGAACCAGATAAGAGAGCAAGCGAGCGAGCCAGATATGAGAGCAAGCGAGCGAGCCAGATATGAGAGCGAGCGAGATAAGAGAGCGAGCCAGACAAGAGAGCAAGCGAGCGAGCCAGATATGAGAGCAAGCGAGCGAGCCAGATGAGAGCAAGCGAGCAAGCCAGATATGCGAGCGAGCGAGCCAGATAAGAGAGCGAGCCAGACAAGAGAGCAAGCGAGCCAGATATGAGAGCAAGCGAGCGAGCCAGATATGAGAGCGAGGGAGCCAGATATGCGAGCGAGCGAGCCAGATAAGAGAGTGAGCCAGACAAGAGAGCAAGCGAGCGAGCCAGATATGCAAGCGAGCGAGCCAGATAAGAGAGCGAACCAGATAAGAGAGCAAGCGAGCGAGCCAGATATGAGAGCAAGCGAGCGAGCCAGATATGAGAACGAGCCAGACATGAGAGCAAGCGAGCGAGCAAGATATGAGAGCGAGCCAGATAAGAGAGCGATCCAGACAAGAGAGCAAGCGAGCGAGCCAGATATGAGAGGGAGGGAGCCAGACATGAGAGCGAGCGAGCCAGACATGAGAGCAAGCGAGCGAGCAAGATATGAGAGCGAGCGAGCCAGACATGAGAGCAAGCGAGCGGGCCAGATATGAGAGCGAGTGAGCCAGACATGAGAGCAAGCGAGCGAGCAAGATATGAGATCGAGCGAGCCAAATATGCGAGCAAGTCAGATAAGAGAGCGAGCCAGACAAGAGAGCAAGTGAGCGAGCCAGATATGAGAGTAAGCGAGCGAGCCAGATATGAGAGCAAGCGAGTGAGCCAGATATGAGAGCGAGCGAGATAAGAGAGCGAGCCAGACAAGAGAGCAAGCGAGCCAGATATGAGAGCAAGCGAGCGAGCCAGATATGAGAGCGAGGGAGCCAGATATGCGAGCGAGCCAGATAAGAGAGTGAGCCAGACAAGAGAGCAAGCGAGCGAGCCAGATATGCAAGCGAGCGAGCCAGATAAGAGAGCGAACCAGATAAGAGAGCAAGCGAGCGAGCCAGATATGAGAGCAAGCGAGCGAGCCAGATATGAGAGCGAGCGAGATAAGAGAGCGAGCCAGACAAGAGAGCAAGCGAGCGAGCCAGATATGAGAGCAAGCGAGCGAGCCAGATGAGAGCAAGCGAGCAAGCCAAATATGCGAGCGAGCGAGCCAGATAAGAGAGCGAGTCAGACAAGAGAGCAAGCGAGCGAGCCAGATATGCGAGCGAGCGAGCCAGATATGAGAGCGAGTGAGCCAAACATGAGAGCAAGCGAGCGAGCCAGGTATGAGAGCAAGTGAGCCAGACATGAGAGCAATCGAGCGAGCCAGATATGAGAGCGAGCGAGCCAGACATGAGAGGAAGCGAGCGAGCCAGATATGAGAGCGAGCGAGCCAGACATGAGAGCAAGCGAGCGAGCCAGGTATGAGAGCAAGTGAGCCAGACATGAGAGCAATCGAGCGAGCCAGATATGAGAGCGAGCGAGCCAGACATGAGAGCAAGCGAGCGAGTCAGATATGAGAGCAAGCGAGCCAGACATGAGAGCAAGCGAGCGAGCCAGATATGAGAGCGAGCCAGACATGAGAGCGAGCCAGATATGAGAGCGAGCCAGATAAGAGAGCGAGCCAGACAAGAGAGCAAGCGAGCGAGCCAGATATGAGAGCGAGTGAGCCAGACATGAGAGCAAGCGAGCGAGCCAGATATGAGAGCGAGCGAGCCAGACATGAGAGCAAGCGAGCGACCCAGATATGAGAGCGAGACAGACATGAGAGCAAGCGAGCGAGCAAGATATGAGAGCGAGCCAGACATGAGAGCAAGCGAGCGAGCCAGATATGAGAGCGAGTGAGCCAGACATGAGGGCAAGCCAGCGAGAAAGATTTGAGATCGAGCGAACCAGACATGAGAGCAAGCGAGCGAGCAAGATATGAGATCGAGCGTCTAAGATATGCGAGCAAGTCAGATAAGAGAGCGAGCCAGACAAGAGAGCAAGTGAGCGAGCCAGATATGAGAGCAAGCGAGCGACCCAGATATGAGAGCGAGCGAGGTAAGAGAGCGAGCCAGACAAGAGAGCAAGCGAGCGAGCCAGATATGAGAGCAAGCGAGCGAGCCAGATATGAGAGCAAGCGAGCGAGCCAGATATGAGAGCAAGAGAGCGAGCCAGATATGAGAGCGAGCGAGCCAGACATGAGAGCAAGCGAGCGAGCCAGATATGAGAGCGAGCCAGACATGAGAGCAAGCGAGCGAGGCAGATATGAGAGCGAGCGAGACAGACATGAGAGCAAGCGAGCAAGCAAGATATGAGAGCGAGCGAGCCAGACATGAGAGCAAGCGAGCGAGCCAGATATGAGAGCAAGTGAGCCAAACATGAGAGCAAGCCAGCGAGAAAGATATGAGATCGAGCGAGCCAGTTATGCGAACGAGCCAGATAAGAGAGCGAGCCAGACAAGAGAGCAAGTGAGCGAGCCAGATATGAGAGCAAGCGAGCGAGCCAGATATGAGAGCAAGCGAGCAAGCCAGATATGAGAGCGAGCCAGATAAGAGAGCGAACAAGACTAGAGAGCAAGCGAGCGAGCCAGATATGAGAGCGAGGGAGCCAGACATGAGAGCGAGCGAGCCAGACATGAGAGCAAGCGAGCGAGCAAGATATGAGAGCGAGCGAGCCAGACATGAGAGCAAGCGAGCGAGCCAGATATGAGAGCGAGTGAGCAAGACATGAGAGCAAGCGAGCGAGCAAGATATGAGATCGAGCGAGCCAGATATGCAAGCAAGTCAGATAAGAGAGCGAGCCAGACAAGAGAGCAAGTGAGCGAGCCAGATATGAGAGCGAGCGAGCCAGACATGAGAGCAAGCGAGCGAGCCAGGTATGAGAGCAAGTGAGCCAGACAAGAGAGCAATCGAGCGAGCCAGATATGAGAGCAAGAGAGCGAGCCAGATATGAGAGCGAGCGAGCCAGACATGAGAGCAAGCGAGCGAGCCAGATATGAGAGCGAGCCAGACATGAGAGCAAGCGAGCGAGGCAGATATGAGAGCGAGCGAGACAGACATGAGAGCAAGCGAGCAAGCAAGATATGAGAGCGAGCGAGCCAGACATGAGAGCAAGCGAGCGAGCCAGATATGAGAGCAAGTGAGCCAAACATGAGAGCAAGCCAGCGAGAAAGATATGAGATCGAGCGAGCCAGTTATGCGAACGAGCCAGATAAGAGAGCGAGCCAGACAAGAGAGCAAGTGAGCGAGCCAGATATGAGAGCAAGCGAGCGAGCCAGATATGAGAGCAAGCGAGCAAGCCAGATATGAGAGCGAGCCAGATAAGAGAGCGAACAAGACTAGAGAGCAAGCGAGCGAGCCAGATATGAGAGCGAGGGAGCCAGACATGAGAGCGAGCGAGCCAGACATGAGAGCAAGCGAGCGAGCAAGATATGAGAGCGAGCGAGCCAGACATGAGAGCAAGCGAGCGAGCCAGATATGAGAGCGAGTGAGCAAGACATGAGAGCAAGCGAGCGAGCAAGATATGAGATCGAGCGAGCCAGATATGCAAGCAAGTCAGATAAGAGAGCGAGCCAGACAAGAGAGCAAGTGAGCGAGCCAGATATGAGAGCGAGCGAGCCAGACATGAGAGCAAGCGAGCGAGCCAGGTATGAGAGCAAGTGAGCCAGACAAGAGAGCAATCGAGCGAGCCAGATATGAGAGCAAGCGAGCGAGCCAGATATGAGAGCGAGCCAGATAAGAGAGCGACAAGACAAGAGAGCAAGCGAGCGAGCCAGATATGAGAGCGAGGGAGCCAGACATGAGAGCGAGCGAGCCAGACATGAGAGCAATCGAGCGAGCCAGATATGAGAGCAAGCGAGCGAGCCAGATATGAGAGCAAGCGAGCGAGCCAGTTATGCGAGCGAGCCAGATATGAGAGCGAGCGAGCCAGACATGAGAGCAAGCGAGCGAGCCAGATATGAGAGCGAGTGAGCCAGACATGAGAGCAAGCGAGCGAGCCAAATATGAGAGCGAGCCAGACATGAGAGCGAGCCAGATATGAGAGCGAGCCAGACAAGAGAGCAAGTGAGCGAGCCAGATATGAGAGCAAACGAGCGAGCCAAATATGAGAGCGAGCCAGACATGAGAGCGAGCCAGATATGAGAGCGAGCCAGATAAGAGAGCGAGCCAGACAAGAGAGCAAGTGAGCGAGCCAGATATGAGAGCAAACGAGCGAGCCAGATATGAGAGCTAGCGAGCGAGCCAGATATGAGAGCGAGCGAGATAAGAGAGCGAGCCAGACAAGAGAGCAAGCGAGCGAGCCAGATATGAGAGCAAGCGAGCGAGCCAGATGAGAGCAAGCGAGCAAGCCAGATATGCGAGCGAGCGAGCCAGATAAGAGAGCGAGCCAGACAAGAGAGCAAGCGAGCGAGCCAGATATGCGAGCGAGCGAGCCAGATATGAGAGCGAGCGAGCCAGACATGAGAGCAAGCGAGCAAGGCAGGTATGAGAGCAAGCGAGCCAGACATGAGAGCAATCGAGCGAGCCAGATATGAGAGCGAGCGAGCCAGACATGAGAGCAAGCGAGCGAGCCAGATATGAGAGCGAACGAGCCAGACATGAGAGCAAGCGAGCAAGCCAAATATGAGAGTGAGCCAGACATGAGAGCGAGCCAGATATGAGAGCGAGCCAGATAAGAGAGCGAGCCAGACAAGAGAGCAAGTGAGTGAGCCAGATATGAGAGCAAACAAGCGAGCCAGATATGAGAGCAAGCGAGCGAGCCAGATATGAGAGCGAGCGAGATAAGAGAGCGAGCCAGACAAGAGAGCAAGCGAGCGAGCCAGATATGAGAGCAAGCGAGCGAGCCAGATGAGAGCAAGCGAGCGAGCCAGATATGCGAGCGAGCGAGCCAGATAAGAGAGCAAGCCAGACAAGAGAGCAAGCGAGCGAGCCAGATATGCGAGCGAGCAAGCCAGATAAGAGAGTGAGCTAGACAAGAGAGCAAGCAAGTGAGCCAGATATGCGAGCGAGCGAGCCAGATATGAGAGCGAGCGAGCCAGACATGAGAGCAAGCGAGTGAGCCAGGTATGAGAGCAAGTGAGCCAGAAATGAGTGCAATCGAGCGAGCCAGATATGAGAGCGAGCGAGCCAGACATGAGAGCAAGCGAGCGAGCCAGATATGAGAGCGATCGAGCCAGACATGAGAGCAAGCAAGCGAGCCAGATATGAGAGCGAGCCAGACATGAGAGCAAGCGAGCGAGCCAGATATGAGAGCGAGCCAGACATGAGAGCAAGCGAGCGAGCAAGATATGAGAGCGAGCCAGATAAGAGAGCGATCCAGACAAGAGAGCAAGCGAGCGAGCCAGATATGAGAGCGAGCAAGCCAGACATGAGAGCAAGCGAGCGAGCCAGATATGAGAGTGAGCGAGCCAGATATGCGAGCGAGCGAGCCAGATAAGAGAGCGAACCAGACAAGAGAGCAAGCGAGCGAGCCAGATATGAGAGCGAGCGAGCCAGACATGAGAGCAAGCGAGCGAGCCAGATATGAGAGCGAGCGAGCCAGACATGAGAGCAAGCGAGCGAGCCAGATATGAGAGCGAGCGAGACAGACATGAGAGCATGCGAGCAAGCAAGATATGAGAGCGAGCGAGCCAGACATGAGAGCAAGCGAGCGAGCCAGATATGAGAGCGAGTGAGCCAGACATGATAGCAAGCCAGCAAGAAAGATATGAGATCGAGCGAACCAGACATGAGAGCAAGCGAGCGAGCAAGATATGAGATCGAGCGAGCCAGATATGCGAGCAAGTCAGATAAGAGAGCGAACCAGACAAGAGAGCAAGTGAGCGAGCCAGATATGAGAGCAAGCGAGCGAGCCAGATATGAGAGCAAGCGAGCCAGACATGAGAGCAAGCGAGCGAGCCAGATATGAGAGCGAGCCAGACATGAGAGCAAGCGAGCGAGCCAGATATGAGAGCGAGTGAGCCAGACATGAGAGCAAGCAAGCGAACCAGATATGAGAGCGAGCCAGACATGAGAGCAAGCAAGCGAGCAAGATATGAGAGCGAGCCAGATAAGAGAGCGAACAAGACAAGAGAGCAAGCGAGCGAGCCAGATATGAGAGCGAGGGAGCCAGATATGAGAGCGAGCGAGCCAGACATGAGAGCAAGCGAGCGAGCAAGATATGAGAGCGAGCGAGCCAGACATGAGAGCAAGCGAGCGAGCCAGATATGAGAGCGAGTGAGCCAGACATGAGAGCAAGCGAGCGAGCAAGATATGAGATCGAGCGAGCCAGATATGCGAGCAAGTCAGATAAGAGAGCGAGCCAGACAAGAGAGCAAGTGAGCGAGCCAGATATGAGAGCAAGCGAGCGAGCCAGATATGAGAGCGAGCGAGATAAGAGAGCGAGCCAGACAAGAGAGCAAGCGAGCCAGATATGAGAGCGAGGGAGCCAGATATGCGAGCGAGCGAGCCAGATAAGAGAATGAGCCAGACAAGAGAGCAAGCGAGCGAGCCAGATATGCAAACGAGCGAGCCAGATAAGAGAGCGAACCAGACAAGAGAGCAGGCGAGTGAGCCAGATATGAGAGCAAGCGAGCGAGCCAGATATGAGAGCAAGCGAGCCAGACATGAGAGCAAGCGAGCGAGCCAGATATGAGAGCAAGCCAGACATGAGAGCAAGCGAGCGAGCCAGATATGAGAGCGTGTGAGCCAGACATGAGAGCAAGCAAGCGAGCCAGATATGAGAGCGAGCCAGACATGAGAGCAAGCGAGCGAGCAAGATATGAGAGCGAGCCAGATAAGAGTGCGAACAAGAGAAGAGAGCAAGCGAGCGAACCAGATATGAGAGCGAGGGAGCCAGACATGAGAGCGAGCGAGCCAGACATGAGAGAAAGCGAGCGAGCCAGATATGAGAGCGAGCCAGACATGAGAGCAAGCGAGCGAGCCAGATATGAGAGAGAGTGAGCCAGACATGAGAGCAAGCAAGCGAGCCAGATATGAGAGCGAGCCAGACATGAGAGCAAGCGAGCGAGCAAGATATGAGAGCGAGCCAGATAAGAGAGCGAACCAGACAAGAGAACAAGCGAGCGAGCCAGATATGAGAGCGAGGGAGCCAGACATGAGAGCAAGCGAGCGAGCCAGATGTGAAAGTGAGCGAGCCAGACATGAGAGCAAGCGAGCGAGCCAGATATGAGAGCGAGCGAGCCAGACATGAGAGCAAGCTAGCGAGCAAGATATGAGAGCGAGCGAGCCAGACATGAGAGCAAGCGAGCCAGATATGAGAGCGAGTGAGCCAGACATGAGAGCAAGCAAGCGAGCCAGATATGAGAGCGAGCCAGACATGAGAGCAAGCGAGCGAGCCAGATATGAGAGCGAGCCAGACATGAGAGCAAGCGAGCGAGCAAGATATGAGAGCGAGCCAGATAAGAGAGCGATCCAGACAAGAGAGCAAGCGAGCGAGCCAGATATGAGAGCGAGCAAGCCAGACATGAGAGCAAGCGAGCGAGCCAGATATGAGAGCGAGCGAGCCAGATATGCAAGCGAGCGAGCCAGATGTGAAAGTGAGCGAGCCAGACATGAGAGCAAGCGAGCGAGCCAGATATGAGAGCGAGCGAGCCAGACATGAGAGCAAGCTAGCGAGCAAGATATGAGAGCGAGCGAGCCAGACATGAGAGCAAGCGAGCCAGATATGAGAGCGAGTGAGCCAGACATGAGAGCAAGCAAGCGAGCCAGATATGAGAGCGAGCCAGACATGAGAGCAAGCGAGCGAGCAAGATATGAGAGCGAGCCAGAAAAGAGAGCGATCCAGACAAGAGAGCAAGCGAGCGAGCCAGATATGAGAGCGAGCAAGCCAGACATGAGAGCAAGCGAGCGAGCCAGATATGAGAGCGAGCGAGCCAGATATGCAAGCGAGCGAGCCAGATAAGAGAGCGAACCAGACAAGAGAGCAAGCGAGCGAGCCAGATATGAGAGCGAGCGAGCCAGACATGAGAGCAAGCGAGCGAGCCAGATATGAGAGCGAGTGAGCCAGACATGAGAGCAAGCGAGCGAGCAAGATATGAGATCGAGCGTGCCAGATATGCGAGCAAGTCAGATAACAGAGCGAGCGAGACAAGAGAGCATGTGAGCGAGCCTGATATGAGAGCAAGCGAGCGAGCCAGATATGAGAGCAAGCGAGCGAGCCAGATATGAGAGCGAGCGAGATAAGAGAGCGAGCCAGACAAGAGAGCAAGCGAGCGAGCCAGATATGAGAGCAAGCGAGCGAGCCAGATATGAGAGCGAGCGAGCCAGACATGAGAGCAAGCGAGCGAGCCAGATATGAGAACGAGGGAGCCAGATATGCGAGCGAGCCAGATAAGAGAGTGAGCCAGACAAGAGAGCAAGTGAGCGAGCCAGATATGCGAGCGAGCGAGCCAGATATGAGAGCGAGTGAGCCAGACATGAGAGCAAGCGAGCGAGCCAGGTGTGCGAGCAAGCGAGCCAGACATGAGAGCAAGCGAGCGAGCCATATATGAGAGCAAGCGAGCCAGACATGAGAGCAAGCGAGCGAGCCAGATATGAGAGCAAGCGAGCCAGACATGAGAGCAAGCGAGCGAGCCAGATATGAGACCGAGCGAGCCAGAAATGAGAGCAAGCGAGCGAGCCAGATATGAGAGCGAGTGAGCCAGACATGAGAGCAAGCGAGCGAGCCAGATATGAGAGCGAGCCAGACATGAGAGCAAGCGAGCGAGCAAGATATGAGAGCGAGCCAGATAAGAGAGCGAACAAGACAAGAGGGCAAGCGAGCGAGCCAGATATGAGAGCGAGGGAGCCAGACATGAGAGCGAGTGAGCCAGACATGAGAGCAAGCGAGCGAGCAAGATATGAGAGCGAGCGAGCCAGACATGAGAGCAAGCGAGCGAGCCAGATATGAGAGCGAGTGAGCCAGACATGAGAGCAAGCGAGCGAGCAAGATATGAGATCGAGCGAGCCAGATATGCGAGCAAGTCAGATAAGAGAGCGAGCCAGACAAGAGAGCAAGTGAGCGAGCCAGATATGAGAGCAAGCGAGCGAGCCAGATATGAGAGCGAGCGAGATAAGAGAGCGAGCCAGACAAGAGAGCAAGCGAGCCAGATATGAGAGCGTGGGAGCCAGATATGCGAGCGAGCGAGCGAGCCAGATAAGAGAGTGAGCCAGACAAGAGAGCAAGCGAGAGAGCCAGATATGCAAACGAGCGAGCCAGATAAGAGAGCGAACCAGACAAGAGAGCAAGCGAGCGAGCCAGATATGAGAGCAAGCGAGCGAGCCAGATATGAGAGCGAGCGAGCCAGACATGAGAGCAAGCAAGCGAGCAAGATATGAGAGCGAGCGAGCCAGACATGAGAGCAAGCGAGCGAGCCAGATATGAGAGCGAGTGAGCCAGACATGAGTGCAAGCCAGCGAGAAAGATATGAGATCGAGCGAGCCAGTTATGCGAGCGAGCCAGATAAGAGAGCGAGCCAGACAAGAGAGGAAGTGAGCGAGCCAGATATGAGAGCAAGCGAGCGAGCCAAAAATGAGAGCAAGCGAGCGAGCCAGATATGAGAGCGAGCGAGATAAGAGAGAGAGCCAGACAAGAGAGCAAGCGAGCGAGCCAGATATGAGAGCAAGCGAGCGAGCCAGATATGAGAGCGAGGGAGCCAGATATGCGAGCGAGCGAGCCAGATAAGAGAGTGAGCCAGACAAGAGAGCAAGTGAGCGAGCCAGATATGAGAGCGAGCGAGCCAGACATGAGAGCAAGCGAGCGAGCCAGGTGTGAGAGCAAGCGAGCCAGACATGAGAGCAAGCGAGCGAGCCATATATGAGAGCAAGCGAGCCAGACATGAGAACAAGCGAGCAAGCCAGATATGAGAGCGATCGAGCCAGACATGAGAGCAAGCGAGCGAGCAAGATATGAGAGCGAGCGAGCCAGACATGAGAGCAAGCGAGCCAGATATGAGAGCGAGTGAGCCAGACATGAGAGCAAGCGAGCGAGCAAGATATGAGATCGAGCGAGCCAGATATGCGAGCAAGTCAGATAAGAGAGCGAGACAGATATGAGAGCAAGCGAGCCAGATATGAGAGCGAGCGAGCCAGATATGAGAGCAAGCGAGCGAGCCAGATATAAGAGCAAGCGAGCGAGCCAGATATGAGAGCGAGCGAGATAAGAGAGCGAGCCAGACAAGAGAGCAAGCGAGCGAGCCAGATATGAGAGCAAGCGAGCGAGCCAGATATGAGAGCAAGCGAGCCAGATAAGATAGCGAATCAGACAAGAGAGCAAGCGAGCGAGCCAGATATGAGAGCGAGCGAGCCAGACATGAGAGAAAGCGAGCGAGCCAGATATGACAGCGAGCGAGCCAGACATGAGAGGAAGCGGGCGAGCCAGATATGAGAGCGAGCGAGACAGACATGAGAGCAAGCGAGCGAGCCAGATATGAGAGCGAGGGAGCCAGACATGAGAGCAAGCGAGCGAGCCAGATATGAGAGTGAGTGAGCCAGACATGAGAGCAAGCGAGCGAGCCAGATATGAGAGCGAGCGAGCCAGACATGAGAGCAAGCGAGCGAGCAAGATATGAGAGCGAGCCAGACATGAGAGCAAGCGAGCCAGATATGAGTGCGAGTGAGCCAGACATGAGAGCAAGCGAGCGCGCAAGATATGAGATCGAGCGAGCCAGATATGCGAGCAAGTCAGATAAGAGAGCGAGCCAGACAAGAGAGCAAGTGAGCGAGCCAGATATGAGAGCAAGCGAGCGAGCCAGATATGAGAGCAAGCGAGCGAGCCAGATATGAGAGCGAGCGAGATAAGAGAGCGAGCCAGACAAGAGAGCAAGCGAGCGAGCCAGATATGAGAGCAAGCGAGCGAGCCAGATATGAGAGCGAGCGAGCCAGACATGAAAGCAAGCGAGCGAGCAAGATATGAGAGCGAGCGAGCCAGACATGAGAGCAAGCGAGCGAGCCAGATATGAGAGCGAGTGAGCCAGACATGAGAGCAAGCGAGCGAGCAAGATATGAGATCGAGCGAGCCAGATATGCGAGCAAGTCAGATAAGAGAGCGAGCCAGACAAGAGAGCAAGTGAGCGAGCCAGATATGAGAGCAAGCGAGCGAGCCAGATATGAGAGCGAGCGAGATAAGAGAGCGAGCCAGACAAGAGAGCAAGCGAGCCAGATATGAGAGCGTGGGAGCCAGATATGCGAGCGAGCGAGCGAGCCAGATAAGAGAGTGAGACAGACAAGAGAGCAAGCGAGCGAGCCAGATATGCAAACGAGCGAGCCAGATAAGAGAGCGAACCAGACAAGAGAGCAAGCGAGCGAGCCAGATATGAGAGCAAGCGAGCGAGCCAGATATGAGAGCGAGCGAGCCAGACATGAGAGCAAGCAAGCGAGCAAGATATGAGATCGAGCGAGCCAGACATGAGAGCAAGCGAGCGAGCCAGATATGAGAGCGAGTGAGCCAGACATGAGTGCAAGCCAGCGAGAAAGATATGAGATCGAGCGAGCCAGTTATGCGAGCGAGCCAGATAAGAGAGCGAGCCAGACAAGAGAGCAAGTGAGCGAGCCAGATATGAGAGCAAGCGAGCGAGCCAAAAATGAGAGCAAGCGAGCGAGCCAGATATGAGAACGAGCGAGATAAGAGAGCGAGCCAGACAAGAGAGCAAGCGAGCGAGCCAGATATGAGAGCAAGCGAGCGAGCCAGATATGAGAGCGAGGGAGCCAGATATGCGAGCGAGCGAGCCAGATAAGAGAGTGAGCCAGACAAGAGAGCAAGTGAGCGAGCCAGATATGCGAGCGAGCGAGCCAGATATGAGAGCGAGCGAGCCAGACATGAGAGCAAGCGAGCGAGCCAGGTGTGAGAGCAAGCGAGCCAGACATGAGAGCAAGCGAGCGAGCCATATATGAGAGCAAGCGAGCCAGACATGAGAGCAAGCGAGCGAGCCAGATATGAGAGCAAGCGAGCCAGACATGAGAGCAAGCGAGCGAGCCAGATATGAGACCAAGCGAGCCAGACATGAGAGCAAGCGAGCGAGCCAGATATGAGAGCGAGTGAGCCAGACATGAGAGCAAGCGAGCGAGCCAGATATGAGAGCGAGCCAGACATGAGAGCAAGCGAGTGAGCAAGATATGAGAGCGAGCCAGATAAGAGACCGAACAAGACAAGAGAGCAAGCGAGCGAGCCAGATATGAGAGCGAGGGAGCCAGACATGAGAGCAAGTGAGCCAGACATGAGAGCAAGCGAGCGAGCAAGATATGAGAGCGAGCGAGCCAGACATGAGAGCAAGCGAGCGAGCCAGATATGAGAGCGAGTGAGCCAGACATGAGAGCAAGCGAGCGAGCAAGATATGAGATCGAGCGAGCCAGATATGCGAGCAAGTCAGATAAGAGAGCGAGCCAGACAAGAGAGCAAGTGAGCGAGCCAGATATGAGAGCAAGCGAGCGAGCCAGATATGAGAGCGAGCGAGATAAGAGAGCGAGCCAGACAAGAGAGCAAGCGAGCCAGATATGAGAGCGTGGGAGCCAGATATGCGAGCGAGCGAGCGAGCCAGATAAGAGAGTGAGCCAGACAAGAGAGCAAGCGAGCGAGCCAGATATGCAAACGAGCGAGCCAGATAAGAGAGCGAACCAGACAAGAGAGCAAGCGAGCGAGCCAGATATGAGAGCAAGCGAGCGAGCCAGATATGAGAGCAAGCGAGCGAGCCAGATATGAGAGCGAGCGAGATAAGAGAGCGAGCGAGCCAGATATGAGTGCGAGTGAGCCAGACATGAGAGCAAGCGAGCGAGCAAGATATGAGATCGAGCGAGCCAGATATGCGAGCAAGTCAGATAAGAGAGCGAACCAGACAAGAGAGCAAGCGAGCGAGCCAGATATGAGAGCAAGCGAGCGAGCCAAAAATGAGAGCAAGCGAGCGAGCCAGATATGAGAGCGAGCGAGATAAGAGAGCGAGCCAGACAAGAGAGCAAGCGAGCGAGCCAGATATGATAGCGAGGGAGCCAGATATGCGAGCGAGCGAGCCAGATAAGAGAGTGAGCCAGACAAGAGAGCAAGTGAGCGAGCCAGATATGAGAGCGAGCGAGCCAGACATGAGAGCAAGCGAGCGAGCCAGGTGTGAGAGCAAGCGAGACAGACATGAGAGCAAGCGAGCGAGCCATTTATGAGAGCAAGCGAGCCAGACATGAGAACAAGCGAGCGAGCCAGATATGAGAGCGATCGAGCCAGACATGAGAGCAAGCGAGCGAGCAAGATATGAGAGTGAGCGAGCCACACATGAGAGCAAGCGAGCGAGCCAGATATGAGAGCGAGCGAGCCGGACATGAGAGCAAGCGAGCGAGCAAGATATGAGAGCGAGCGAGCCAGGCATGAGAGCAAGCGAGCCAGATATGAGAGCGAGTGAGCCAGACATGAGAGCAAGCGAGCGAGCAAGATATGAGATCGAGCGAGCCAGATATGCAAGCAAGTCAGATAAGACAGCGAGACAGACATGAGAGCAAGCGAGCCAGATATGAGAGCGAGCGAGCCAGATATGAGAGCAAGCGAGCGAGCCAGATATAAGAGCAAGCGAGCGAGCCAGATATGAGAGCGAGCGAGATAAGAGAGCAAGCCAGACAAGAGAGCAAGCGAGCGAGCCAGATATGAGAGCAAGCGAGCGAGCCAGATAAGAGAGCGAATCAGACAAGAGAGCAAGCGAGCGAGCCAGATATGAGAGCGAGCGAGCGAGCCAGACATGAGAGGAAGCGAGCGAGCCAGATATGAGAGCGAGCGAGACAGACATGAGAGCAAGCGAGCAAGCCAGATATGAGAGCGAGGGAGCCAGACATGAAAGCAAGCGAGCGAGCCAGATATGAGAGTGAGCGAGCCAGACATGAGAGCAAGCGAGCGAGCCAGATATGAGAGCGAGCGAGCCAGACATGAGAGCAAGCGAGCGAGCAAGATATGAGAGCGAGCGAGCCAGACATGAGAGCAAGCGAGCCAGATATGAGTGCGAGTGAGCCAGACATGAGAGCAAGCGAGCGAGCAAGATATGAGATCGAGCGAGGCAGATATGCGAGCAAGTCAGATAAGAGAGCGAGCCAGACAAGAGAGCAAGTGAGCGAGCCAGATATGAGAGCAAGCGAGCGAGCCAGATATGAGAGCAAGCGAGCGAGCCAGATATGAGAGCGAGCGAGATAAGAGAGCGAGCCAGACAAGAGAGCAAGTGAGCGAGTGAGATATGAGAGCAAGCGAGCGAGCCAGATATGAGAGCGAGCGAGCCAGACATGAGAGCAAGCGAGTCAGCAAGATATGAGAGCGAGCGAGCCAGACATGAGAGCAAGCGAGCGAGCCAGATATGAGAGCGAGTGAGCCAGACATGAGTGCAAGCCAGCGAGAAAGATATGAGATCGAGCGAGCCAGTTATGCGAGCGAGCCAGATAAGAGAGCGAGCCAGACAAGAGAGCAAGTGAGCGAGCCAGATATGAGAGCAAGCGAGCGAGCCAGATATGAGAGCAAGCGAGCGAGCCAGATATGAGAGCGAGCGAGATAAGAGAGCGAGCCAGACAAGAGAGCAAACGAGCGAGCCAGATATGAGAGCAAGCGAGCGAGCCAGATATGAGAGCAAGGGAGCCAGATATGCGAGCGAGCGAGCCAGATAAGAGAGTGAGCAAGACAAGAGAGCAAGTGAGCGAGCCAGATATTCGAGCGAGCCAGATATGAGAGCGAGCGAGCCAGACATGAGAGCAAGCAAGCGAGCCAGGTGTGAGAGCAAGCGAGCCAGACATGTGAGCAAGCGAGCGAGCCATATATGAGAGCAAGCGAGCCAACCATGAGAGCAAGCGAGCGAGCCAAATATGAGAGCGATCGAGCCAGACATGAGAGCAAGCGAGCGAGCAAGATATGAGAGCAAGCGAGCGAGCAAGATATGAGAGCAAGCGAGCCAGATAAGAGAGCAAACCAGACAAGAGAGCAAGCGAGCGAGCCAGATATGAGAACGAGCAAGATAAGAGAGCGAGCCAGACAAGAGAGCAAGCGAGCGTGCCAGATATGAGAGCAAGCGAGCGAGCCAGATATGAGAGCAAGCGAGCCAGATAAGAGAGCGAACCAAACAAGAGAGCAAGCGAGCGAGCCAGATATGAGAGCGAGCGAGCCAGACATTAGAGCAAGCGAGCGAGCCAGATATGAGAGCGAGCGAGCCAGACATGAGAGCAAGCGAGCGAGCCAGATATGAGAGCGAGCGAGACAGACATGAGAGCAAGCGAGCGAGCCAGATATGAGAGTGAGCGAGCCAGACATGAGAGCAAGCGAGCGAGCCAGATATGAGAGCGAGCGAGCCAGACATGAGAGCAAGCGAGCGAGCCAGATATGAGAGCGAGCGAGCCAGACATGAGAGCAAGCGAGCGAGCCAGATATGAGAGTGAGCGAGCCAGACATGAGAGCAAGCGAGAGAGCCAGATATGAGAGTGAGCGATCCAGACATGAGAGCAAGCGAGCGAGCAAGATATGAGAGCGATCCAGACAAGAGAGCAAGCGAGCGAGCAAGATATGAGAGCGAGCGAGCCAGACATGAGAGCAATCGAGCAAGATATGAGAGCGAGTGAGCCAGACATGAGAGCAAGCGAGCGAGCAAGATATGAGATCGAGCGAGCCAGATATGCGAGCAAGTCAGATAAGAGAGCGAGCCAGACAAGAGAGCAAGTGAGCAAGCCAGATATGAGAGCAAGCGAGCGAGCCAGATATGAGAGCAAGCGAGCGAGCCAGATATGCGAGCGAGCGAGATAAGAGAGCGAGCCAAACAAGAGAGCAAGCGAGCGAGCCAGATATGAGAGCAAGCGAGCGAGACAGATATGAGAGCGAGCGAGCCAGACATGAGAGCAAGCGAGCGAGCCAGATATGAGAGCGAATGAGCCAGACATGAGAGCGAGCGAGCCAGACATGAGAGCAAGCGAGCGAGCAAGATATGAGAGCGAGCGAGCCAGACATGAGAGCAAGCGAGCGAGCCAGATATGAGAGCGAGCGAGCCAGACATGAGAGCAAGCGAGCGAGCAAGGTATGAGATCGAGCGAGCCAGATATGCGAGCAAGTCAGATAAGAGAGCGAGCCAGACAAGAGAGCAAGTGAGCGAGCCAGATATGAGAGCAAGCGAGCGAGCCAGATATGAGAGCGAATGAGCCAGACATGAGAGCAAGCGAGCGAGCAAGGTATGAGATCGAGCGAGCCAGATATGCGAGCAAGTCAGATAAGAGAGCGAGCCAGACAAGAGAGCAAGTGAGCGAGCCAGATATGAGAGCAAGCGAGCGAGCCAGATATGAGAGCGAATGAGCCAGACATGAGAGCAAGCGAGCGAGCAAGGTATGAGAGCGAATGAGCCAGACATGAGAGCAAGTGAGCGAGCAAGGTATGAGATCGAGCGAGCCAGATATGCGAGCAAGTCAGATAAGAGAGCGAGCCAGACAAGAGAGCAAGTGAGCGAGCCAGATATGAGAGCAAGCGAGCGAGCCAGATATGAGAGCGAATGAGCCAGACATGAGAGCAAGCGAGCGAGCAAGGTATGAGATCGAGCGAGCCAGATATACGAGAAAGTCAGATAAGAGAGCGAGCCAGACAAGAGAGCAAGTGAGCGAGCCAGATATGAGAGCAAGCGAGCGAGCCAGATATTAGAGCGAGCGAGATAAGAGAGCGAGCCAGACAAGAGAGCAAGCGAGCGAGCCAGATATGAGAGCAAGCAAGCGAGCCAGATAAGAGAGCGAACCAGACAAGAGAGCAAGCGAGCGAGCCAGATATGAGAGCGAGCGAGCCAGACATGAGAGCAAGCTAGCGAGCCAGATATGAGAGCGAGCGAGCAAGACATGAGAGCAAGCGAGCGAGCCAGATATGAGAGTGAGCGAGACAGACATGAGAGCAAGCGAGCGAGCAAGATATGAGAGCGAGTGAGCCAGACATGAGAGCAAGCCAGCGAGAAAGATATGAGATCGAGCGAACCAGACATGAGAGCAAGCGAGCGAGCAAGATATGAGATCGAGCGAGCCAGATATGCGAGCAAGTCAGATAAGAGAGCGAGCCAGACAAGAGAGCAAGTGAGCGAGCCAGATATGAAAGCAAGCGAGCGAGCCAGATATGAGAGCGAATGAGCCAGACATGAGAGCAAGCGAGCGAGCAAGGTATGAGATCGAGCGAGCCAGATATGCGAGCAAGTCAGATAAGAGAGCAAGCCAGACAAGAGAGCAAGTGAGCGAGCCAGATATGAGAGCAAGCGAGCGAGCCAGATATTAGAGCGAGCGAGATAAGAGAGCGAGCCAGACAAGAGAGCAAGCGAGCGAGCCAGATATGAGAGCAAGCAAGCGAGCCAGATAAGAAAGCGAACCAGACAAGAGAGCAAGCGAGCGAGCCAGATATGAGAGCGAGCGAGCCAGACATGAGAGCAAGCTAGCGAGCCAGATATGAGAGCGAGCGAGCCAGACATGAGAGCAAGCGAGCGAGCCAGATATGAGAGTGAGCGAGACAGACATGAGAGCAAGCGAGCGAGCAAGATATGAGAGCGAGTGAGCCAGACATGAGAGCAAGCCAGCGAGAAAGATATGAGATCGAGCGAACCAGACATGAGAGCAAGCGAGCGAGCAAGATATGAGATCGAGCGAGCCAGATATGCGAGCAAGTCAGATAAGAGAGCGAGCCAGACAAGAGAGCAAGTGAGCGAGCCAGATATGAAAGCAAGCGAGCGAGCCAGATATGAGAGCGAATGAGCCAGACATGAGAGCAAGCGAGCGAGCAAGGTATGAGATCGAGCGAGCCAGATATGCGAGCAAGTCAGATAAGAGAGCGAGCCAGACAAGAGAGCAAGTGAGCGAGCCAGATATGAGAGCAAGCGAGCGAGCCAGATATTAGAGCGAGCGAGATAAGAGAGCGAGCCAGACAAGAGAACAAGCGAGCGAGCCAGATATGAGAGCAAGCAAGCGAGCCAGATAAGAGAGCGAACCAGACAAGAGAGCAAGCGAGCGAGCCAGATATGAGAGCGAGCGAGCCAGACATGAGAGCAAGCTAGCGAGCCAGATATGAGAGCGAGCGAGCCAGACATGAGAGCAAGCGAGCGAGCCAGATATGAGAGTGAGCGAGACAGACATGAGAGCAAGCGAGCGAGCCAGATATGAGAGCGATTGAGCCAGACATGAGAGCGAGCGAGCCAGACATGAGAGCAAGCGAGCGAGCAAGATATGAGAGCGAGCGAGCCAGACATGAGAGCAAGCGAGCGAGCCAGATATGAGAGCGAATGAGCCAGACATGAGAGCAAGCGAGCGAGCAAGGTATGAGATCGAGCGAGCCAGATATGCGAGCAAGTCAGATAAGAGAGCGAGCCAGACAAGAGAGCAAGTGAGCGAGCCAGATATGAGAGCAAGCGAGCGAGCCAGATATGAGAGCGAATGAGCCAGACATGAGAGCAAGCGAGCGAGAAAGGTATGAGAGCGAATGAGCCAGACATGAGAGCAAGCGAGCGAGCAAGGTATGAGATCGAGCGAGCCAGATATGCGAGCAAGTCAGATAAGAGAGCGAGCCAGACAAGAGAGCAAGTGAGCGAGCCAGATATGAGAGCAAGCGAGCGAGCCAGATATGAGAGCGAATGAGCCAGACATGAGAGCAAGCGAGCGAGCAAGGTATGAGATCGAGCGAGCCAGATATGCGAGAAAGTTAGATAAGAGAGCGAGCCAGACAAGAGAGCAAGTGAGCGAGCCAGATATGAGAGCAAGCGAGCGAGCCAGATATTAGAGCGAGCGAGATAAGAGAGCGAGCCAGACAAGAGAGCAAGCGAGCGAGCCAGATATGAGAGCAAGCAAGCGAGCCAGATAAGAGAGCGAACCAGACAAGAGAGCAAGCGAGCGAGCCAGATATGAGAGCGAGCGAGCCAGACATGAGAGCAAGCTAGCGAGCCAGATATGAGAGCGAGCGAGCCAGACATGAGAGCAAGCGAGCGAGCCAGATATGAGAGTGAGCGAGACAGACATGAGAGCAAGCGAGCGAGCAAGATATGAGAGCGAGTGAGCCAGACATGAGAGCAAGCCAGCGAGAAAGATATGAGATCGAGCGAACCAGACATGAGAGCAAGCGAGCGAGCAAGATATGAGATCGAGCGAGCCAGATATGCGAGCAAGTCAGATAAGAGAGCGAGCCAGACAAGAGGGCAAGTGAGCGAGCCAGATATGAAAGCAAGCGAGCGAGCCAGATATGAGAGCGAATGAGCCAGACATGAGAGCAAGCGAGCGAGCAATTTATGAGATCGAGCGAGCCAGATATGCGAGCAAGTCAGATAAGAGAGCGAGCCAGACAAGAGAGCAAGTGAGCGAGCCAGATATGAGAGCAAGCGAGCGAGCCAGATATTAGAGCGAGCGAGATAAGAGAGCGAGCCAGACAAGAGAGCAAGCGAGCGAGCCAGATATGAGAGCAAGCAAGCGAGCCAGATAAGAGAGCGAACCAGACAAGAGAGCAAGCGAGCGAGCCAGATATGAGAGCGAGCGAGCCAGACATGAGAGCAAGCTAGCGAGCCAGATATGAGAGCGAGCGAGCCAGACATGAGAGCAAGCGAGCGAGCCAGATATGAGAGTGAGCGAGACAGACATGAGAGCAAGCGAGCGAGCCAGATATGAGAGCGAATGAGCCAGACATGAGAGCGAGCGAGCCAGACATGAGAGCAAGCGAGCGAGCAAGATATGAGAGCGAGCGAGCCAGACATGAGAGCAAGCGAGCGAGCCAGATATGAGAGCGAATGAGCCAGACATGAGAGCAAGCGAGCGAGCAAGGTATGAGATCGAGCGAGCCAGATATGCGAGCAAGTCAGATAAGAGAGCGAGCCAGACAAGAGAGCAAGTGAGCGAGCCAGATATGAGAGCAAGCGAGCGAGCCAGATATGAGAGCGAATGAGCCAGACATGAGAGCAAGCGAGCGAGCAAGGTATGAGATCGAGCGAGCCAGATATGCGAGCAAGTCAGATAAGAGAGCGAGCCAGACAAGAGAGCAAGTGAGCGAGCCAGATATGAGAACAAGCGAGCGAGCCAGATATTAGAGCGAGCGAGATAAGAGAGCGAGCCAGACAAGAGAGCAAGCGAGCGAGCCAGATATGAGAGCAAGCAAGCGAGCCAGATAAGAGAGCGAACCAGACAAGAGAGCAAGCGAGCGAGCCAGATATGAGAGCGAGCGAGCCAGACATGAGAGCAAGCTTGCGAGCCAGATATGAGAGCGAGCGAGCCAGACATGAGAGCAAGCGAGCGAGCCAGATATGAGAGTGAGCGAGACAGACATGAGAACAAGCGAGCGAGCCAGACATGAGAGCGAGCGAGATAAGAGAGCAAGTGAGCGAGCCAGATATGAGAGCAAGCGAGCGAGCCAGATATGAGAGCAAGCGAGCGAGCCAGATATGAGAGCGAGCGAGATAAGAGAGCGAGCCAGACAAGAGAGCAAGCGAGCGAGCCAGATATGAGAGCAAGCGAGCGAGCCAGATATGAGAGCGAGGGAGCCAGATATGCGAGCGAGCGAGCCAGATAAGAGAGTGAGCCAGACAAGAGAGCAAGTGAGCGAGCCAGATATGCGAGCGAGCGAGCCAGATATGAGAGCGAGCGAGCCAGACATGAGAGCAAGCGAGCGAGCCAGGTGTGCGAGCAAGCGAGCCAGACATGAGAGCAAGCGAGCGAGCCATATATGAGAGCAAGCGAGTCAGACATGAGAGCAAGCGAGCGAGCCAGATATGAGAGCAAGCGAGCCAGACATGAGAGCAAGCGAGCGAGCCAGATATGAGACCGAGCGAGCCAGACATGAGAGCAAGCGAGCGAGCCAGGTGTGCGAGCAAGCGAGCCAGACATGAGAGCAAGCGAGCGAGCCATATATGAGAGCAAGCGAGCCAGACATGAGAGCAAGCGAGCGAGCCAGATATGAGAGCAAGCGAGCCAGACATGAGTGCAAGCCAGCGAGAAAGATATGAGATCGAGCGAGCCAGTTATGCGAGCGAGCCAGATAAGAGAGCGAGCCAGACAAGAGAGCAAGTGAGCGAGCCAGACATGAGAGCAAGCGAGCGAGCCAGATATGAGACCGAGCGAGCCAGACATGGGAGCAAGCGAGCGAGCCAGGTGTGCGAGCAAGCGAGCCAGACATGAGAGCAAGCGAGCGAGCCATATATGAGAGTAAGCGAGCCAGACATGAGAGCAAGCGAGCGAGCCAGATATGAGAGCAAGCGAGCCAGACATGAGAGCAAGCGAGCGAGCCAGATATGAGACCGAGCGAGCCAGATATGAGAGCAAGCGAGCGAGCCAGATATGAGAGCGAGTGAGACAGACATGAGAGCAAGCGAGCGAGCCAGATATGAGAGCGAGCCAGACATGAGAGCAAGCGAGCGAGCAAGATATGAGAGCGAGCCAGATAAGAGAGCGAACAAGACAAGAGAGCAAGCGAGCGAGCCAGATATGAGAGCGAGGGAGCCAGACATGAGAGCGAGTGAGCCAGACATGAGAGCAAGCGAGCGAGCAAGATATGAGAGCGAGCGAGCCAGACATGAGAGCAAGCGAGCGAGCCAGATATGAGAGCGAGTGAGCCAGACATGAGAGCAAGCGAGCGAGCAAGATATGAGATCGAGCGAGCCAGATATGCGAGCAACTCAGATAAGAGAGCGAGCCAGACAAGAGAGCAAGTGAGCGAGCCAGATATGAGAGCAAGCGAGCCAGATATGAGAGCGAGCGAGATAAGAGAGCGAGCCAGACAAGAGAGCAAGCGAGCCAGATATGAGAGCGTGGGAGCCAGATATGCGAGCGAGCGAGCGAGCCAGATAAGAGAGTGAGCCAGACAAGAGAGCAAGCGAGCGAGCCAGATATGCAAACGAGCGAGCCAGATAAGAGAGCGAACCAGACAAGAGAGCAAGCGAGCGAGCCAGATATGAGAGCAAGCGAGCGAGCCAGATATGAGAGCGAGCGAGCCAGACATGAGAGCAAGCAAGCGAGCAAGATATGAGAGCGAGCGAGCCAGACAAGAGAGCAAGCGAGCGAGCCAGATATGAGAGCGAGTGAGCCAGACATGAGTGCAAGCCAGCGAGAAAGATATGAGATCGAGCGAGCCAGTTATGCGAGCGAGCCAGATAAGAGAGCGAGCCAGACAAGAGAGCAAGTGAGCGAGCCAGATATGAGAGCAAGCGAGCGAGCCAAAAATGAGAGCAAGCGAGCGAGCCAGATATGAGAGCGAGCGAGATAAGAGAGCGAGCCAGACAAGAGAGCAAGCGAGCGAACCAGATATGAGAGCAAGCGAGCGAGCCAGATATGAGAGCGAGGGAGCCAGATATGCGAGCGAGCGAGCCAGATAAGAGAGTGAGCCAGACAAGAGAGCAAGTGAGCGAGCCAGATATGCGAGCGAGCGAGACAGATATGAGAGCGAGCGAGCCAGACATGAGAGCAAGCGAGCGAGCCAGGTGTGAGAGCAAGCGAGCCAGACATGAGAGCAAGCGAGCGAGCCATATATGAGAGCAAGCGAGCCAGACATGAGAGCAAGCGAGCGAGCCAGATATGAGAGCAAGCGAGCCAGACATGAGAGCAAGCGAGCGAGCCAGATATGAGACCGAGCGAGCCAGACATGAGAGCAAGCGAGCGAGCCAGATATGAGAGCAAGCGAGCGAGCCAGATATGAGAGCGAGGGAGCCAGATATGCGAGCGAGCGAGCCAGATAAGAGAGTGAGCCAGACAAGAGAGCAAGTGAGCGAGCCAGATATGAGAGCGAGCGAGCCAGACATGAGAGCAAGCGAGCGAGCCAGGTGTGAGAGCAAGCGAGCCAGACATGAGAGCAAGCGAGCGAGCCATATATGAGAGCAAGCGAGCCAGACATGAGAACAAGCGAGCGAGCCAGATATGAGAGCGATCGAGCCAGACATGAGAGCAAGCGAGCGAGCAAGATATGAGAGTGAGCGAGCCACACATGAGAGCAAGCGAGCGAGCCAGATATGAGAGCGAGCGAGCCGGACATGAGAGCAAGCGAGCGAGCCAGATATGAGAGCAAGCGAGCGAGCCAGATATGAGAGCGAGGGAGCCAGATATGCGAGCGAGCGAGCCAGATAAGAGAGTGAGCCAGACAAGAGAGCAAGTGAGCGAGCCAGATATGAGAGCGAGCGAGCCAGACAGGAGAGCAAGCGAGCGAGCCAGGTGTGAGAGCAAGCGAGCCAGACATGAGAGCAAGCGAGCGAGCCATATATGAGAGCAAGCGAGCCAGACATGAGAACAAGCGAGCGAGCCAGTTATGAGAGCGATCGAGCCAGACATGAGAGCAAGGGAGCGAGCAAGATATGAGAGTGAGCAAGCCACACATGAGAGCAAGCGAGCGAGCCAGATATGAGAGCGAGCGAGCCAGACATGAGAGCAAGCGAGCGAGCAAGATATGAGAGCGAGCGAGCCAGACATGAGAGCAAGCGAGCCAGATATGAGAGCGAGTGAGCCAGACATGAGAGCAAGCGAGCGAGCAAGATATGAGATCGAGCGAGACAGATATGCGAGCAAGTCAGATAAGAGAGCAAGCGAGCCAGATATGAGAGCGAGCGAGCCAGATATGAGAGCAAGCGAGCGAGCCAGATATAAGAGCAAGCGAGCGAGCAAGATATGAGAGCGAGCGAGCCAGACATGAGAGCAAGCGAGCCAGATATGAGTGCGAGTGAGCCAGACATGAGAGCAAGCGAGCGAGCAAGATATGAGATCGAGCGAGCCAGATATGCGAGCAAGTCAGATAAGAGAGCGAGCCAGACAAGAGAGCAAGTGAGCGAGCCAGATATGAGAGCAAGCGAGCGAGCCAGATATGAGAGCAAGCGAGCGAGCCAGATATGAGAGCGAGCGAGATAAGAGAGCGAGCCAGACAAGAGAGCAAGCGAGCGAGCCAGATATGAGAGCAAGCGAGCGAGCCAGATATGAGAGCGAGCGAGCCAGACATGAGAGCAAGCGAGCGAGCCAGATATGAGAGCGAGTGAGCCAGACATGAGTGCAAGCCAGCGAGAAAGATATGAGATCGAGCGAGCCAGTTATGCGAGCGAGTGAGATAAGAGAGCGAGCCAGACAAGAGAGCAAACGAGCGAGCCAGATATGAGAGCAAGCGAGCGAGCCAGATATGAGAGCGAGGGAGCCAGATATGCGAGCGAGCGAGCCAGATAAGAGAGTGAGCCAGACAAGAGAGCAAGTGAGCGAGCCAGATATGCGAGCGAGCCAGATATGAGAGCGAGCGAGCCAGACATGAGAGCAAGCGAGCGAGCCAGGTGTGAGAGCAAGCGAGCCAGACATGAGAGCAAGCGAGCGAGCCATATATGAGAGCAAGCGAGCCAACCATGAGAGCAAGCGAGCGAGCCAAATATGAGAGCGATCGAGCCAGACATGAGAGCAAGCGAGCGAGTAAGATATGAGAGCAAGCGAGCGAGCAAGATATGAGAGCAAGCGAGCCAGATAAGAGAGCGAACCAGACAAGAGAGCAAGCGAGCGAGCCAGATATGAGAACGAGCAAGATAAGAGAGCGAGCCAGACAAGAGAGCAAGCGAGCGTGCCAGATATGAGAGCAAGCGAGCGAGCCAGATATGAGAGCAAGCGAGCCAGATAAGAGAGCGAACCAAACAAGAGAGCAAGCGAGCGAGCCAGATATGAGAGCGAGCGAGCCAGACATTAGAGCAAGCGAGCGAGCCAGATATGAGAGCGAGCGAGCCAGACATGAGAGCAAGCGAGCGAGCAAGATATGAGAGCGAACGAGCCAGACATGAAAGCAATCGAGCAAGATATGAGAGCGAGTGAGCCAGACATGAGAGCAAGCGAGCGAGCAAGAAATGAGATCGAGCGAGCCAGATATGCGAGCAAGTCAGATAAGAGAGCGAGCCAGACAAGAGAGCAAGTGAGCGAGCCAGATATGAGAGCAAGCGAGCGAGCCAGATATGAGAGCAAGCGAGCGAGCCAGATATGCAAGCGAGCGAGATAAGAGAGCGAGCCAGACAAGAGAGCAAGCGAGCGAGCCAGATATGAGAGCAAGCGAGCGAGACAAATATGAGAGCGAGCGAGCCAGACATGAGAGAAAGCGAGCGAGCCAGATATGAGAGCGAGCGAGCCAGACATGAGAGCAAGCGAGCGAGCCAGATATGAGAGCGAGCGAGACAGACATGAGAGCAAGCGAGCGAGCCAGATATGAGAGCGAGCCAGACATGAGAGCAAGCGAGCGAGCCAGATATGAGAGCGAGTGAGCCAGACATGAGAGCAAGCCAGCGAGAAAAATATTAGATCGAGCGAGCCAGTTATGTGAGCGAGCCAGATAAGAGAGCGAGCCAGACAAGAGAGCAAGTGAGCGAGCCAGATATGAGAGCAAGCGAGCGAGCCAGATATGAGAGCAAGCGAGCGAGCCAGATATGAGAGCGAGCGAGATAAGAGAGCGAGCCAGACAAGAGAGCAAGCGAGCGAGCCAGATATGAGAGCAAGCGAGCGAGCCAGATATGAGAGCGAGGGAGCCAGATATGCGAGCGAGCGAGCCAGATAAGAGAGTGAGCCAGACAAGAGAGCAAGCGAGCGAGCCAGATATAAGAGCAAGCGAGCGAGCCAGATATAAGAGCAAGCGAGCCAGACATGAGAGCAAGCGAGCGAGCCAGATATGAGAGCGAGCGAGCCAGACATGAGAGCAGGCGAGCGAGCCAGATATGAGAGCGAGTGAGCCAGACATGAGAGCAAGCGAGCGAGCCAGATATGAGAGCGAGCCAGACATGAGAGCAAGCGAGCGAGCAAGATATGAGAGCGAGCCAGATAAGAGAGCGAACAAGACAAGAGAGCAAGCGAGCAAGCCAGATATGAGAGCGAGGGAGCCAGACATGAGAGCGAGCAAGCCAGACATGAGAGCAAGCGAGCGAGCAAGATATGAGAGCGAGCGAGCCAGACATGAGAGCAAGCGAGCGAGCCAGATATGAGAGCGAATGAGCCAGACATGAGAGCAAGCGAGCGAGCAAGATATGAGATCGAGCGAGCCAGATATGCGAGCAAGTCAGATAAGAGAGCGAGCCAGACAAGAGAGCAAGTGAGCGTGCCAGATATGAGAGCAAGCGAGCGAGCCAGATATGAGAGAGAGCGAGATAAGAGAGCGAGCCAGACAAGAGAGCAAGCGAGCGAGCCAGATATGAGAGCAAGCAAGCGAGCCAGATATGCAAGCGAGCGAGCCAGATAAGAGAGCGAACCAGACAAGAGAGCAAGCGAGCGAGCCAGATATGAGAGCGAGCGAGCCAGACATGAGAGCAAGCTAGCGAGCCAGATATGAGAGCGAGCGAGCCAGACATGAGAGCAAGCGAGCGAGCCAGATATTAGAGTGAGCGAGACTCACATGAGAGCAAGCGAGCGAGCAAGATATGAGAGCGAGTGAGCCAGACATGAGAGCAAGCCAGCGAGAAAGATTTGAGATTGAGCGAACCAGACATGAGAGCAAGCGAGCGAGCAAGATATGAGATCGAGCGAGCCAGATATGCGAGCAAGTCAGATAAGAGAGCGAGCCAGACAAGAGAGCAAGTGAGCGAGCCAGATATGAGAGCAAGCGAGCGAGCCAGATATGAGAGCAAGCGAGCGAGCCAGATATGAGAGCGAGCGAGATAAGACAGCGAGCCAGACAAGAGAGCAAGCGAGCGAGCCAGATATGGGAGCAAGCGAGCGAGCCAGATATGAGAGCGAGCGAGCCAGACATGAGAGCAAGCGAGCGAGCCAGATATGAGAGCGAGCCAGACATGAGAGCAAGCGAGCGAGCCAGATATGAGAGCGAGACAGACATGAGAGAAAGCGAGCGAGCAAGATATGAGAGCGAGTGAGCCAGACATGAGAGCAAGCGAGCGAGCCAGATATGAGAGCGAGTGAGCCAGACATGAGAGCAAGCCAGCGAGAAAGATATGAGATCGAGCGAGCCAGTTATGCGAGCGAGCCAGATAAGAGAGTGAGCCAGACAAGAGAGCAAGTGAGCGAGCCAGATATGAGAGCAAGCAAGCGAGCCAGATATGAGAGCAAGCGAGCGAGCCAGATATGAGAGCGAGCGAGATAAGAGAGCGAGCCAGACAAGAGAGCAAGCAAGCGAGCCAGATATGAGAGCAAGCGAGCGAGCCAGATATGAGAGCGAGAGAGCCAGATATGCGAGCGAGCGAGCCAGATAAGAGAGTGAGCCAGACAATAGAGCAAGCAAGCGAGCCAGATATGCGAGCGAGCGAGCCAGATATGAGAGCGAGCGAGCCAGACATGAGAGCAAGCGAGCGAGCCAGGTGTGAGAGCAAGCGAGCCAGACATGAGAGCAAGCGAGCGAGCCAGATATAAGAGCATGCGAGCCAGACATGAGAGCAAGCGAGCGAGCCAGATATGAGAGCGATCGAGCCAGACATGAGAGCAAGCGAGCGAGCCAGATATGAGAGCGAGCGAGCCAGACATGAGAGCAAGCGAGCAAGCCAGATGTGAGAGCGAGTGAGCCAGACATGAGAGCAAGCGAGCGAGCCAGATATGAGAGCGAGCCAGACATGAGAGCAAGCGAGCGAGCAAGATATGAGAGCGAGCCAGATAAGAGAGCGAACAAGACAAGAGAGCAAGCGAGCGAGCCAGATATGAGAGCGAGGGAGCCAGACATGAGAGCGAGCGAGCCAGACATGAGAGCAAGCGAGCGAGCAAGATATGAGAGCGAGCGAGCCAGACATGAGAGCAAGCGAGCGAGCCAGATATGAGAGCGAATGAGCCAGACATGAGAGCAAGCGAGCGAGCAAGATATGAGATCGAGCGAGCCAGATATGCGAGCAAGTCAGATAAGAGAGCGAGCCAGACAAGAGAGCAAGTGAGCGAGCCAGATATGAGAGCAAGCGAGCGAGCCAGATATGAGAGCGAGCGAGATAAGAGAGCGAGCCAGACAAGAGAGCCATCGAGCGAGCCAGATATGAGAGCTAGCAAGCGAGCCAGATATGCAAGCGAGCGAGCCGGATAAGAGAGCGAACCAGACAAGAGAGCAAGCGAGCGAGCCAGATATGAGAGCGAGCGAGCCAGACATGAGAGCAAGCAAGCGAGCCAGATATGAGAGCGAGCGAGCCAGACATGAGAGCAAGCGAGCGAGCCAGATATGAGAGTGAGCGAGACAGACATGAGAGCAAGCGAGCGAGCAAGATATGAGAGCGAGCGAGCCAGACATGAGAGCAAGCGAGCGAGCCAGATATGAGAGCGAGTGAGCCAGACATGAGAGCAAGCGAGCGAGCAAGATATGAGATCGAGCGAGCCAGATATGGGAGCAAGTCAGATAAGAGAGCGAGCCAGACAAGAGAGCAAGTGAGCGAGCCAGATATGAGAGCAAGCGAGCGAGCCAGATATAAGAGCAAGCGAGCGAGCCAGATATGAGAGCGAGCGAGATAAGAGAGCGAGCCAGACAAGAGAGCAAGCGAGCGAGCCAGATATGGGAGCAAGCGAGCGAGCCAGATATGAGAGCGAGCGAGCCAGACATGAGAGCAAGCGAGCGAGCCAGATATGAGAGCGAGCCAGACATGAGAGAAAGCGAGCGAGCAAGATATGAGAGCAAGCGAGCCAGACATGAGAGCAAGCGAGCGAGCCAGATATGAGAGCGAGCGAGCCAGACATGAGAGCGAGCGAGCCAGACATGAGAGCGAGCCAGACATGAGAGCAAGCGAGCGAGCAAGATATGAGAGCGAGCCAGATAAGAGAGCGAACAAGACAAGAGAGCAAGCGAGCGAGCCAGATATGAGAGCGAGGGAGCCAGACATGAGAGCGAGCGAGCCAGACATGAGAGCAAGCGAGCGAGCAAGATATGAGAGCGAGCGAGCCAGACATGAGAGCAAGCGAGCGAGCCAGATATGAGAGCGAATGAGCCAGACATGAGAGCAAGCGAGCGAGCAAGATATGAGATCGAGCGAGCCAGATATGCGAGCAAGTCAGATAAGAGAGCGAGCCAGACAAGAGAGCAAGTGAGCGAGCCAGATATGAGAGCAAGCGAGCGAGCCAGATATGAGAGCGAGCGAGATAAGAGAGCGAGCCAGACAAGAGAGCCATCGAGCGAGCCAGATATGAGAGCTAGCAAGCGAGCCAGATATGCAAGCGAGCGAGCCGGATAAGAGAGCGAACCAGACAAGAGAGCAAGCGAGCGAGCCAGATATGAGAGCGAGCGAGCCAGACATGAGAGCAAGCAAGCGAGCCAGATATGAGAGCGAGCGAGCCAGACATGAGAGCAAGCGAGCGAGCCAGATATGAGAGTGAGCGAGACAGACATGAGAGCAAGCGAGCGAGCAAGATATGAGAGCGAGCGAGCCAGACATGAGAGCAAGCGAGCGAGCCAGATATGAGAGCGAGTGAGCCAGACATGAGAGCAAGCGAGCGAGCAAGATATGAGATCGAGCGAGCCAGATATGGGAGCAAGTCAGATAAGAGAGCGAGCCAGACAAGAGAGCAAGTGAGCGAGCCAGATATGAGAGCAAGCGAGCAAGCCAGATATAAGAGCAAGCGAGCGAGCCAGATATGAGAGCGAGCGAGATAAGAGAGCGAGCCAGACAAGAGAGCAAGCGAGCGAGCCAGATATGGGAGCAAGCGAGCGAGCCAGATATGAGAGCGAGCGAGCCAGACATGAGAGCAAGCGAGCGAGCCAGATATGAGAGCGAGCCAGACATGAGAGAAAGCGAGCGAGCAAGATATGAGAGCAAGCGAGCCAGACATGAGAGCAAGCGAGCGAGCCAGATATGAGAGCGAGTGAGCCAGACATGAGAACAAGCCAGTGAGAAAGATATGAGATCGAGCGAGCCAGTTATGTGAGCGAGCCAGATAAGAGAGCGAGCCAGACAAGAGAGCAAGTGAGCGAGCCAGATATGAGAGCAAGCGAGCGAGCCAGATATGAGAGCAAGCGAGCGAGCCAGATATGAGAGCGAGCGAGTTAAGAGAGCGAGCCAGACAAGAGAGCAAGCGAGCGAGCCAGATATGAGAGCAAGCGAGCCAGATATGAGAGCGAGGGAGCCAGATATGCGAGCGAGCGAGTCAGATAAGAGAGTGAGCCAGACAAGAGAGCAAGCGAGCGAGCCAGATATGAGAGCGAGCCAGACATGAGAGCAAGCGAGCGAGCCAGGTGTGAGAGCAAGCGAGCCAGACATGAGAGCAAGCGAGCGAGCCAGATATGAGAGCAAGCGAGCCAGACATGAGAGCAAGCGAGCGAGCCAGATATGAGAGCGATCGAGCCAGGCATGAGAGCAAGCGAGCGAGCCAGATATGAGAGCGAGCGAGCCAGACATGAGAGCAAGCGAGCGAGCCAGATATGAGAGCGAGCCAGACATGAGAGCAAGCGAGCGAGCAAGATATGAGAGCGAGCCAGATAAGAGAGCGAACAAGACAAGAGAGCAAGCGAGCGAGCCAGATATGAGAGCGAGGGAGCCAGACATGAGAGCGAGCGAGCCAGACATGAGAGCAAGAGAGCGAGCCAGATATGAGAGCGAGTGAGCCAGACATGAGAGCAAGCGAGCGAGCAAGATATGAGATCGAGAGAGTCAGATATGCAAGAAAGTCAGATAAGAGAGCGAGCCAGACAAGAGAGCAAGTGAGCGAGCCAGATATGAGAGCAAGCGAGCAAGCCAGATATGAGAGCGAGCGAGATAAGAGAGCGAGCCAGACAAGAGAGCAAGCGAGCCAGATATGAGAGCAAGCGAGCGAGCCAGATATGAGAGCGAGGGAGCCAGATATGCGAGCGAGCCAGATAAGAGAGTGAGCCAGACAAGAGAGCAAGCGAGCGAGCCAGATATGCAAGCGAGCGAGCCAGATAAGAGAGCGAACCAGAAGAGAGAGCAAGCGAGCGAGCCAGATATGAGAGCAAGCGAGCGAGCCAGATATGAGAGCGAGCGAGATAAGAGAGCGAGCCAGACAAGAGAGCAAGCGAGCGAGCCAGATATGAGAGCAAGCGAGCGAGCCAGATATGCGAGCGAGCGAGCCAGGTAAGAGAGCGAGTCAGACAAGAGAGCAAGCGAGCGAGCCAGATATGCGAGCGAGCGAGCCAGACATGAGAGCAAGCGAGCGAGCCAGGTATGAGAGCAAGTGAGCCAGACATGAGAGCAATCGAGCGAGCCAGATATGAGAGTGAGCGAGCCAGACATGAGAGCAAGCGAGCCAGATATGAGAGCGAGCGAGCCAGACATGAGAGCAAGCGAGCGAGCCAGATATGAGAGCAAGTGAGCCAGACATGAGAGTAATCGAGCGAGCCAGATATGAGAGCGAGCGAGCCAGACATGAGAGCAAGCGAGCGAGTCAGATATGAGAGCAAGCGAGCCAGACATGAGAGCAAGCGAGCGAGCCAGATATGAGAGCGATCGAGCCAGACATGAGAGCAAGCGAGCGAGCCAGATATGAGAACGAGCGAGCCAGACATGAGAGCAAGAGAGCGAGCCAGATATGAGAGTGAGCGAGCCAGACATGAGAGCAAGCGAGCGAGCCAGATATGAGAGCGAGCGAGCTAGACATGAGAGCAAGCGAGCGAGCCAGGTATGAGAGCAAGTGAGCCAGACATGAGAGCAATTGAGCGATCCAGATATGAGAGCGAGCGAGCCAGATATGAGAGCAAGCGAGCGAGCCAGATATGAGAGCGAGCGAGATAAGAGAGCGAGTCAGACAAGAGAACAAGCGAGCGAGCCAGATATGAGAGCAAGCGAGCGAGCCAGATGAGAGCAAGCGAGCGAGCCAGATATGCGAGCGAGCGAGCCAGATAAGAGAGCGAGCCAGACAAGAGAGCAAGCGAGCAAGCCAGATATGAGAGCAAGCGAGCGAGCCAGATGAGAGCAAGCGAGCGAGCCAGATATGCGAGCGAGCGAGCCAGATAAGAGAGCGAGCCAGACAAGAGAGCAAGCGAGCGAGCCAGATATGCGAGCGAGCAAGCCAGATAAGAGAGTGAGCCAGACAAGAGAGCAAGCGAGCGAGCCAGATATGCGAGCGAGCGAGCCAGATATGAGAGCGAGCGAGCCAGACATGAGAGCAAGCAAGCAAGGCAGGTATGAGAGCAAGCGAGCCAGACATGAGAGCAATCGAGCGAGCCAGATATGACAGTAAGCGAGCCAGACATGAGAGCAAGCGAGCGAGCCAGATATGAGAGCGAGCGAGCCAGACATGAGAGCAAGCGAGCGAGCCAGATATGAGAGCGAGTGAGCCAGACATGAGAGCAAGCGAGCGAGCCAGATATGAGAGCAAGCGAGCCAGACATGAGAGCAAGCGAGCGAGCCAGATATGAGAGCGAGCCAGAAATGAGAGCAAGCGATCGAGCAAGATATGAGAGCGAGCCAGATAAGAGAGCGATCCAGACAAGAGAGCAAGCGAGCGAGCCAGATATGAGAGCGAGCAAGCCAGACATGAGAGCAAGCGAGCGAGCAAGATATGAGATCGAGCGAACCAGATATGCGAGCGAGTCAGATAAGAGAGCGAGCCAGACAAGAAAGCAAGTGAGCGAGCAAGATATGAGAGCAAGCGAGCGAGCCAGATATGCGAGCGAGCGAGCCAGATAAGAGAGCGAGCCAGACAAGAGAGCAAGCGAGCGAGCCAGATATGCGAGCGAGTGAGCCAGACATGAGAGCAAGCCAGCGAGCAAGATATGAGATCGAGCGAGCCAGATATGCGAGCGAGCCAGATAAGAGAGCGAGCCAGATAAGAGAGCGAGCCAGACAAGAGAGCAATTGAGCGAGCCAGATATGAGAGCAAGCGAGCGAGCCAGATATGAGAGCAAGCCAGATCTGCAATCTAGGTGTTTCTGCGTGCTGCGCCCGCCCAAAGAGTGCCCGGGTGAATACGACAACGCAGGCATGTCGGGTGCCACTGTCTGCACCAGCACAGCAAGTTTTGAGCAAATATCTCCTTCCGTTTGGCCGCAATGGCAAGAAGCTTGTGCATCTTCTCTTTTCGTCGCAGTCAATGGGAAAAGGCGCTTATCTGCAATCTAGGTGTTTCTGCGTGCTGCGCCTGCCCAAAGAGTGCCCGGGTGAAAACGACAACGCAGGCATGTCGGGTGCCACTGTCTTCACCAGCACAGGAAGTTTTGAGCAAATATCTCCTTCCGTTCGGCCGCAATGGGAAGAAGCTTGTGCATCTTCTCTGTTCGTCGCGGTCAATGGGAAAAGGCGCTTATCTGCAATCTAGGTGTTTCTGCATGCTGCGCCCGCCCAAAGAGTGCCCGGGTGAAAACGACAACGCAGGCATGTCGGGTGCCACTGTCTGCACCAGCACAGCAAGTTTTGAGCAAATATCTCCTTCCGTTCGGCCGCAATGGCAAGAAGCTTGTGCATCTTCTCTGTTCGTCGCGGTCAATGGGAAAAGGCGCTTATTTGCAATCTAGGTGTTTCTGCGTGCTGCGCCCGCCCAAAGAGTGCCCGGGTGAAAACGACAACGCAGGCATGTCGGGTGCCACTGTCTGCACCAGCACAGGAAGTTTTGAGCAAATATCTCCTTCCGTTCGGCCGCAATGTCAAGAAGCTTGTGCATCTTCTCTTTTCGTCGCGGTCAATGGGAAAAGACGCTTATCTGCAATCTAGGTGTTTCTGCGTGCTGCACCCGCCCAAAGAGTGCCCGGGTGAAAACGACAACGTAGGCATGTCGGGTGCCACTGTCTGCACCAGCACAGCAAGTTTTGAGCAAATATCTCCTTCCGTTCGGCCGCAATGGCAAGAAGCTTGTGCATCTTCTCTGTTCGTCGCGGTCAATGGGAAAAGGCGCTTATCTTCAATCTAGGTTTTTCTGCGTGCTGCGCCCGCCCAAAGAGTGCCCGGGTGAAAACGACAACGCTGGCATGTCGGGTGCCACTGTCTGCACCAGCACAGCAAGTTTTGAGCAAATATCTCCTTCCGTTCGGCCGCAATGGCAAGAAACTTGTGCATCTTCTCTGTTCGTCGCGGTCAATGGGAAAAGGCGCTTATCTGCAATCTAGGTGTTTCTGCGTGCTGCGCCCGCCCAAAGAGTGCCCGGATGATAACGACAACGCAGGCATGTCGGGTGCCACTGTCTGCACCAGCATAGCAAGTTTTGAGCAAATATCTCCTTCCGTTCGGCCGCAATGGCAAGAAGCTTGTGCATCTTCTCTGTTCGTCGCGGTCAATGGGAAAAGACGCTTATCTGCAATCTAGGTGTTTCTGCGTGCTGCGCCCGCCCAAAGAGTGCCCGGGTGAAAACGACAACGCAGGCATGTCGGGTGCCACTGTCTGCACCAGCACAGCAAGTTTTGAGCAAATATCTCCTTCCGTTCGGCCGCAATGGCAAGAAGCTTGTGCATCTTCTCTGTTCGTCGCGGTCAATGGGAAAAGGCGCTTATCTTCAATCTAGGTTTTTCTGCGTGCTGCGCCCGCCCAAAGAGTGCCCGGGTGAAAACGACAACGCTGGCATGTCGGGTGCCACTGTCTGCACCAGCACAGCAAGTTTTGAGCAAATATCTCCTTCCGTTCGGCCGCAATGGCAAGAAGCTTGTGCATCTTCTCTGTTCGTCGCGGTCAATGGGAAAAGGCGCTTATCTGCAATCTAGGTGTTTCTGCGTGCTGCGCCCGCCCAAAGAGTGCCCGGATGATAACGACAACGCAGGCATGTCGGGTGCCACTGTCTGCACCAGCATAGCAAGTTTTGAGCAAATATCTCCTTCCGTTCGGCCGCAATGGCAAGAAGCTTGTGCATCTTCTCTGTTCGTCGCGGTCAATGGGAAAAGACGCTTATCTGCAATCTAGGTGTTTCTGCGTGCTGCGCCCGCCCAAAGAGTGCCCGGATGATAACGACAACGCAGGCATGTCGGGTGCCACTGTCTGCACCAGCATAGCAAGTTTTGAGCAAATATCTCCTTCCGTTCGGCCGCAATGGCAAGAAGCTTGTGCATCTTCTCTGTTCGTCGCGGTCAATGGGAAAAGACGCTTATCTGCAATCTAGGTGTTTCTACGTGCTGCGCCCGCCCAAAGAGTGCCCGGATGATAACGACAACGCAGGCATGTCGGGTGCCACTGTCTGCATCAGCATAGCAAGTTTTGAGCAAATATCTCCTTCCGTTCGGCCGCAATGGCAAGAAGCTTGTGCATCTTCTCTGTTCGTCGCGGTCAATGGGAAAAGACGCTTATCTGCAATCTAGGTGTTTCTGCGTGCTGCGCCCGCCCAAAGAGTGCCCGGATGATAACGACAACGCAGGCATGTCGGGTGCCACTGTCTGCACCAGCATAGCAAGTTTTGAGCAAATATCTCCTTCCGTTCGGCCGCAATGGCAAGAAGCTTGTGCATCTTCTCTGTTCGTCGCGGTCAATGGGAAAAGACGCTTATCTGCAATCTAGGTGTTTCTGCGTGCTGCGCCCGCCCAAAGAGTGCCCGGGTGAAAACGACAACGCAGGCATGTCGGGTGCCACTGTCTGCACCAGCACAGGAAGTTTTGAGCAAATATCTCCTTCCGTTCGGCCGCAATGTCAAGAAGCTTGTGCATCTTCTCTGTTCGTCGCGGTCAATGGGAAAAGGCGCTTATCTGCAATCTAGGTGTTTCTGCGTGCTGCACCCGCCCAAAGAGTGCCCGGGAGAAAACGACAACGTAGGCATGTCGGGTGCCACTGTCTGCACCAGCACAGCAAGTTTTGAGCAAATATCTCCTACCGTTCGGCCGCAATGGCAAGAAGCTTGTGCATCTTCTCTGTTCGTCGCGGTCAATGGGAAAAGGCGCTTATCTGCAATCTAGGTGCTTCTGCGTGCTGCGCCCGCCCAAAGAGTGCCCGGGTGAAAATGACAACGCAGACATGTCGGGTGCCACTGTCTGCACCAGCACAGCAAGTTTTGAGCAAATATCTCCTTCCGTTCGGCCGCAATGGCAAGAAGCTTGTGCATCTTCTCTGTTCGTCGCGGTCAATGGGAAAAGGCGCTTATCTGCAATCTAGGTGTTTCTGCGTGCTGCGCCCGCCCAAAGAGTGCCCGGGTGAAAACGACAACGCAGGCATGTTGGGTGCCACTGTCTGCACCAGCACAGCAAGTTTTGAGCAAATATCTCCTTCCGTTCGGCCGCAATGGCAAGAAGCTTGTGCATCTTCTCTGTTCGTCGCGGTCAATGGAAAAAGGCGCTTATCTTCAATCTAGGTTTTTCTGCGTGCTGCGCCCGCCCAAAGAGTGCCCGGGTGAAAACGACAACGCTGGCATGTCGGGTGCCACTGTCTGCACCAGCACAGCAAGTTTTGAGCAAATATCTCCTTCCGTTCGGCCGCAATGGCAAGAAGCTTGTGCATCTTCTCTGTTCGTCGCGGTCAATGGGAAAAGGCGCTTATCTGCAATCTAGGTGTTTCTGCGTGCTGCGCCCGCCCAAAGAGTGCCCGGATGATAACGACAACGCAGGCATGTCGGGTGCCACTGTCTGCACCAGCACAGCAAGTTTTGAGCAAATATCTCCTTCCGTTCGGCCGCAATGGCAAGAAGCTTGTGCATCTTCTCTGTTCGTCGCGGTCAATGGGAAAAGGCGCTTATCTGCAATCTAGGTGTTTCTGCGTGCTGCGCCCGCCCAAAGAGTGCCCGGGTGAAAACGACAACGCAGGCATGTCGGGTGCCACTGTCTGCACCAGCACAGCAAGTTTTGAGCAAATATCTCCTTCCGTTCGGCCGCAATGGCAAGAAGCTTGTGCATCTTCTCTGTTCGTCGCGGTCAATGGGAAAAGGCGCTTATCTGCAATCTAGGTGTTTCTGCGTGCTGCGCCCGCCCAAAGAGTTCCCGGATGATAACGACAACGCAGGCATGTCGGGTGCCACTGTCTGCACCAGTACAGCAAGTTTTGAGCAAATATCTCCTTCCGTTCGGCCGCAATGGCAAGAAGCTTGTGCATCTTCTCTGTTCGTCGCGGTCAATGGGAAAAGGCGCTTATCTGCAATCTAGGTGTTTCTGCGTGCTGCGCCCGCCCAAAGAGTGCCCGGGTGAAAACGACAACGCAGACATGTCGAGTGCCATTGTCTGCACCAGCACAGCAAGTTTTGAGCAAGTATCTCCTTCCGTTCGGCCGCAATGGCAAGAAGCTTGTGCATCTTCTCTGTTCGTCGCGGTCAATGGGAAAAGGCGCTTATCTGCAATCTAGGTGTTTCTGCGTGCTGCGCCCGCCCAAAGAGTGCCCGGGTGAAAACGACAACGCAGGCATGTCGGGTGCCACTGTCTGCACCAGCACACAAGTTTTGAGCAAATATCTCCTTCCGTTCGGCCGCAATGGCAAGAAGCTTGTGCATCTTCTCTGTTTGTCGCGGTCAATAGGAAAAGGCGCTTATCTGCAATCTAGGTGTTTCTGCGTGCTGCGCCCGCCCAAAGAGTGCCCGGGTGAAAACGACAACGCAGGCATGTCGGGTGCCACTGTCTGCACCAGCACAGCAAGTTTTGAGCAAATATCTCCTTCCGTTCAGCCGCAATGGCAAGAAGCTTGTGCATCTTCTCTGTTCGTCGCGGTCAATAGTAAAAGGCGCTTATCTGCAATCTAGGTGTTTCTGCGTGCTGCGCCCGCCCAAAGAGTGCCCGGGTGTATACGACAACGCAGGCATGTCGGGTGCCACTGTCTGCACCAGCACAGCAAGTTTTGAGCAAATATCTCCTTCCGTTCGGCCGCAATGGCAAGAAGCTTGTGCATCTTCTCTGTTCGTCGCGGTCAATCTGAAAAGGCGCTTATCTGCAATCTAGGTGTTTCTGCGTGCTGCACCCGCCCAAAGAGTGCCCGTGTGAAAACGACAACGCAGGCATGTCGGGTACCACTGTCTGCACCAGCACAGCAAGTTTTGAGCAAATATCTCCTTCCGTTTGGCCGCAATGGCAAGAAGCTTGTGCATCTCTGTTCGTCGCGGTCAATGGGAAAAGGTGCTTATCTGCAATCTAGGTGTTTCTGCGTGCTGCGCCCGCCCAAAGAGTGCCCGGGTGAAAACGACAACGCAGGCATGTCGGGTGCCACTGTCTGCACCAGCACAGCAAGTTTTGAGCAAATATCTCCTTCCGTTCGGCCGCAATGGCAAGAAGCTTGTGCATCTTCTCTGTTCGTCGCGGTCAATGGGAAAAGGCGCTTATCTGCAATCTAGGTGTTTCTGCGTGCTGCGCCCGCCCAAAGAGAGCCCGGGTGAAAACGATAACGCATGCATGTCGGGTGCCACTGTCTGCACCAGCACAGCAAGTTTTGAGCAAATATCTCCTTCCGTTCGGCCGCAATGGCAAGAAGCTTGTGCATCTTCTCTGTTCGTCGCGGTCAATGGGAAAAGGCGCTTATCTGCAATCTAGGTGTTTCTGCGTGCTGCGCCCGCCCAAAGAGTGCCCGGATGATAACGACAACGCAGGCATGTCGGGTGCCACTGTCTGCACCAGCATAGCAAGTTTTGAGCAAATATCTCCTTCCGTTCGGCCGCAATGGCAAGAAGCTTGTGCATCTTCTCTGTTCGTCGCGGTCAATGGGAAAAGACGCTTATCTGCAATCTAGGTGTTTCTGCGTGCTGCGCCCGCCCAAAGAGTGCCCGGGTGAAAACGACAACGCAGGCATGTCGGGTGCCACTGTCTGCACCAGCACAGCAAGTTTTGAGCAAATATCTCCTTCCGTTCGGCCGCAATGGCAAGAAGCTTGTGCATCTTCTCTGTTCGTTGCGGTCAATGGTAAAGGCGCTTATCTGCAATCTAGGTGTTTCTGCGTGCTGCGCCCGCCCAAAGAGTGCCCGGGTGAAAACGACAACGCAGGCATGTCGGGTGCCACTGTCTGCACCAGCACAGGAAGTTTTGAGCAAATATCTCCTTCCGTTCGGCCGCAATGTCAAGAAGCTTGTGCATCTTCTCTGTTCGTCGCGGTCAATGGGAAAAGGCGCTTATCTGCAATCTAGGTGTTTCTGCGTGCTGCACCCGCCCAAAGAGTGCCCGGGTGAAAACGACAACGTAGGCATGTCGGGTGCCACTGTCTGCACCAGCACAGCAAGTTTTGAGCAAATATCTCCTACCGTTCGGCCGCAATGGCAAGAAGCTTGTGCATCTTCTCTGTTCGTCGCGGTCAATGGGAAAAGGCGCTTATCTGCAATCTAGGTGCTTCTGCGTGCTGCGCCCGCCCAAAGAGTGCCCGGGTGAAAACGACAACGCAGACATGTCGGGTGCCACTGTCTGCACCAGCACAGCAAGTTTTGAGCAAATATCTCCTTCCGTTCGGCCGCAATGGCAAGAAGCTTGTGCATCTTCTCTGTTCGTCGCGGTCAATGGGAAAAGGCGCTTATCTGCAATCTAGGTGTTTCTGCGTGCTGCGCCCGCCCAAAGAGTGCCCGGGTGAAAACGACAACGCAGGCATGTCGGGTGCCACTGTCTGCACCAGCACAGCAAGTTTTGAGCAAATATCTCCTTCCGTTCGGCCGCAATGGCAAGAAGCTTGTGCATCTTCTCTGTTCGTCGCGGTCAATGGTAAAGGCGCTTATCTGCAATCTAGGTGTTTCTGCGTGCTGCGCCCGCCCAAAGAGTGCCCGGGTGAAAACGACAACGCAGGCATGTCGGGTGCCACTGTCTGCACCAGCACAGGAAGTTTTGAGCAAATATCGCCTTCCGTTCGGTCGCAATGTCAAGAAGCTTGTGCATCTTCTCTGTTCGTCGCGGTCAATGGGAAAAGGCGCTTATTTGCAATCTAGGTGTTTCTGCGTGCTGCGCCCGCCCAAAGAGTGCCCGGGTGAAAACGACAACGCAGGCATGTCGGGTGCCACTGTCTGCACCAGCACAGGAAGTTTTGAGCAAATATCTCCTTCCGTTCGGCCGCAATGTCAAGAAGCTTGTGCATCTTCTCTTTTCGTCGCGGTCAATGGGAAAAGACGCTTATCTGCAATCTAGGTGTTTCTGCGTGCTGCACCCGCCCAAAGAGTGCCCGGGTGAAAACGACAACGTAGGCATGTCGGGTGCCACTGTCTGCACCAGCACAGCAAGTTTTGAGCAAATATCTCCTTCCGTTCGGCCGCAATGGCAAGAAGCTTGTGCATCTTCTCTGTTCGTCGCGGTCAATGGGAAAAGGCGCTTATCTTCAATCTAGGTTTTTCTGCGTGCTGCGCCCGCCCAAAGAGTGCCCGGGTGAAAACGACAACGCTGGCATGTCGGGTGCCACTGTCTGCACCAGCACAGCAAGTTTTGAGCAAATATCTCCTTCCGTTCGGCCGCAATGGCAAGAAGCTTGTGCATCTTCTCTGTTCGTCGCGGTCAATGGGAAAAGGCGCTTATCTGCAATCTAGGTGTTTCTGCGTGCTGCGCCCGCCCAAAGAGTGCCCGGATGATAACGACAACGCAGGCATGTCGGGTGCCACTGTCTGCACCAGCATAGCAAGTTTTGAGCAAATATCTCCTTCCGTTCGGCCGCAATGGCAAGAAGCTTGTGCATCTTCTCTGTTCGTCGCGGTCAATGGGAAAAGACGCTTATCTGCAATCTAGGTGTTTCTGCGTGCTGCGCCCGCCCAAAGAGTGCCCGGGTGAAAACGACAACGCAGGCATGTCGGGTGCCACTGTCTGCACCAGCACAGCAAGTTTTGAGCAAATATCTCCTTCCGTTCGGCCGCAATGGCAAGAAGCTTGTGCATCTTCTCTGTTCGTCGCGGTCAATGGGAAAAGGCGCTTATCTTCAATCTAGGTTTTTCTGCGTGCTGCGCCCGCCCAAAGAGTGCCCGGGTGAAAACGACAACGCTGGCATGTCGGGTGCCACTGTCTGCACCAGCACAGCAAGTTTTGAGCAAATATCTCCTTCCGTTCGGCCGCAATGGCAAGAAGCTTGTGCATCTTCTCTGTTCGTCGCGGTCAATGGGAAAAGGCGCTTATCTGCAATCTAGGTGTTTCTGCGTGCTGCGCCCGCCCAAAGAGTGCCCGGATGATAACGACAACGCAGGCATGTCGGGTGCCACTGTCTGCACCAGCATAGCAAGTTTTGAGCAAATATCTCCTTCCGTTCGGCCGCAATGGCAAGAAGCTTGTGCATCTTCTCTGTTCGTCGCGGTCAATGGGAAAAGACGCTTATCTGCAATCTAGGTGTTTCTGCGTGCTGCGCCCGCCCAAAGAGTGCCCGGATGATAACGACAACGCAGGCATGTCGGGTGCCACTGTCTGCACCAGCATAGCAAGTTTTGAGCAAATATCTCCTTCCGTTCGGCCGCAATGGCAAGAAGCTTGTGCATCTTCTCTGTTCGTCGCGGTCAATGGGAAAAGACGCTTATCTGCAATCTAGGTGTTTCTGCGTGCTGCGCCCGCCCAAAGAGTGCCCGGGTGAAAACGACAACGCAGGCATGTCGGGTGCCACTGTCTGCACCAGCACAGGAAGTTTTGAGCAAATATCTCCTTCCGTTCGGCCGCAATGTCAAGAAGCTTGTGCATCTTCTCTGTTCGTCGCGGTCAATGGGAAAAGGCGCTTATCTGCAATCTAGGTGTTTCTGCGTGCTGCACCCGCCCAAAGAGTGCCCGGGTGAAAACGACAACGTAGGCATGTCGGGTGCCACTGTCTGCACCAGCACAGCAAGTTTTGAGCAAATATCTCCTACCGTTCGGCCGCAATGGCAAGAAGCTTGTGCATCTTCTCTGTTCGTCGCGGTCAATGGGAAAAGGCGCTTATCTGCAATCTAGGTGCTTCTGCGTGCTGCGCCCGCCCAAAGAGTGCCCGGGTGAAAATGACAACGCAGACATGTCGGGTGCCACTGTCTGCACCAGCACAGCAAGTTTTGAGCAAATATCTCCTTCCGTTCGGCCGCAATGGCAAGAAGCTTGTGCATCTTCTCTGTTCGTCGCGGTCAATGGGAAAAGGCGCTTATCTGCAATCTAGGTGTTTCTGCGTGCTGCGCCCGCCCAAAGAGTGCCCGGGTGAAAACGACAACGCAGGCATGTCGGGTGCCACTGTCTGCACCAGCACAGGAAGTTTTGAGCAAATATCTCCTTCCGTTCGGCCGCAATGGCAAGAAGCTTGTGCATCTTCTCTGTTCGTCGCGGTCAATAGTAAAGGCGCTTATCTGCAATCTAGGTGTTTCTGCGTGCTGCGCCCGCCCAAAGAGTGCCCGGGTGAAAACGACAACGCAGGCATGTCGGGTGCCACTGTCTGCACCAGCACAGCAAGTTTTGAGCAAATATCTCCTTCCGTTCGGCCGCAATGGCAAGAAGTTTGTGCATCTTCTCTGTTCGTTGCGGTCAATGGGAAAAGGCGCTTATCTGCAATCTAGGTGCTTCTGCGTGCTGCGCCCGCCCAAAGAGTGCCCGGGTGAAAACGACAACGCAGACATGTCGGGTGCCACTGTCTGCACCAGCACAGCAAGTTTTGAGCAAATATCTCCTTCCGTTCGGCCGCAATGGCAAGAAGCTTGTGCATCTTCTCTGTTCGTCGCGGTCAATGGGAAAAGGCGCTTATCTGCAATCTAGGTGTTTCTGCGTGCTGCGCCCGCCCAAAGAGTGCCCGGGTGAAAACGACAACGCAGGCATGTTGGGTGCCACTGTCTGCACCAGCACAGCAAGTTTTGAGCAAATATCTCCTTCCGTTCGGCCGCAATGGCAAGAAGCTTGTGCATCTTCTCTGTTCGTCGCGGTCAATGGAAAAAGGCGCTTATCTTCAATCTAGGTTTTTCTGCGTGCTGCGCCCGCCCAAAGAGTGCCCGGGTGAAAACGACAACGCAGGCATGTCGGGTGCCACTGTCTGCACCAGCACAGCAAGTTTTGAGCAAATATCTCCTTCCGTTCGGCCGCAATGGCAAGAAGCTTGTGCATCTTCTCTGTTCGTCGCGGTCAATGGGAAAAGGCGCTTATCTGCAATCTAGGTGTTTCTGCGTGCTGCGCCCGCCCAAAGAGTGCCCGGATGATAACGACAACGCAGGCATGTCGGGTGCCACTGTCTGCACCAGTACAGCAAGTTTTGAGCAAATATATCCTTCCGTTCGGCCGCAATGGCAAGAAGCTTGTGCATCTTCTCTGTTCGTCGCGGTCAATGGGAAAAGGCGCTTATCTGCAATCTAGGTGTTTCTGCGTGCTGCGCCCGCCCAAAGAGTGCCCGGGTGAAAACGACAACGCAGACATGTCGAGTGCCATTGTCTGCACCAGCACAGCAAGTTTTGAGCAAGTATCTCCTTCCGTTCGGCCGCAATGGCAAGAAGCTTGTGCATCTTCTCTGTTCGTCGCGGTCAATGGGAAAAGGCGCTTATCTGCAATCTAGGTGTTTCTGCGTGCTGCGCCCGCCCAAAGAGTGCCCGGGTGAAAACGACAACGCAGGCATGTCGGGTGCCACTGTCTGCACCAGCACACAAGTTTTGAGCAAATATCTCCTTCCGTTCGGCCGCAATGGCAAGAAGCTTGTGCATCTTCTCTGTTTGTCGCGGTCAATAGGAAAAGGCGCTTATCTGCAATCTAGGTGTTTCTGCGTGCTGCGCCCGCCCAAAGAGTGCCCGGGTGAAAACGACAACGCAGGCATGTCGGGTGCCACTGTCTGCACCAGCACAGCAAGTTTTGAGCAAATATCTCCTTCCGTTCAGCCGCAATGGCAAGAAGCTTGTGCATCTTCTCTGTTCGTCGCGGTCAATAGTAAAAGGCGCTTATCTGCAATCTAGGTGTTTCTGCGTGCTGCGCCCGCCCAAAGAGTGCCCGGGTGTATACGACAACGCAGGCATGTCGGGTGCCACTGTCTGCACCAGCACAGCAAGTTTTGAGCAAATATCTCCTTCCGTTCGGCCGCAATGGCAAGAAGCTTGTGCATCTTCTCTGTTCGTCGCGGTCAATCTGAAAAGGCGCTTATCTGCAATCTAGGTGTTTCTGCGTGCTGCACCCGCCCAAAGAGTGCCCGTGTGAAAACGACAACGCAGGCATGTCGGGTACCACTGTCTGCACCAGCACAGCAAGTTTTGAGCAAATATCTCCTTCCGTTTGGCCGCAATGGCAAGAAGCTTGTGCATCTCTGTTCGTCGCGGTCAATGGGAAAAGGTGCTTATCTGCAATCTAGGTGTTTCTGCGTGCTGCGCCCGCCCAAAGAGTGCCCGGGTGAAAACGACAACGCAGGCATGTCGGGTGCCACTGTCTGCACCAGCACAGCAAGTTTTGAGCAAATATCTCCTTCCGTTCGGCCGCAATGGCAAGAAGCTTGTGCATCTTCTCTGTTCGTCGCGGTCAATGGGAAAAGGCGCTTATCTGCAATCTAGGTGTTTCTGCGTGCTGCGCCCGCCCAAAGAGTGCCCGGATGATAACGACAACGCAGGCATGTCGGGTGCCACTGTCTGCACCAGCATAGCAAGTTTTGAGCAAATATCTCCTTCCGTTCGGCCGCAATGGCAAGAAGCTTGTGCATCTTCTCTGTTCGTCGCGGTCAATGGGAAAAGACGCTTATCTGCAATCTAGGTGTTTCTGCGTGCTGCGCCCGCCCAAAGAGTGCCCGGGTGAAAACGACAACGCAGGCATGTCGGGTGCCACTGTCTGCACCAGCACAGGAAGTTTTGAGCAAATATCTCCTTCCGTTCGGCCGCAATGTCAAGAAGCTTGTGCATCTTCTCTGTTCGTCGCGGTCAATGGGAAAAGGCGCTTATCTGCAATCTAGGTGTTTCTGCGTGCTGCACCCGCCCAAAGAGTGCCCGGGAGAAAACGACAACGTAGGCATGTCGGGTGCCACTGTCTGCACCAGCACAGCAAGTTTTGAGCAAATATCTCCTACCGTTCGGCCGCAATGGCAAGAAGCTTGTGCATCTTCTCTGTTCGTCGCGGTCAATGGGAAAAGGCGCTTATCTGCAATCTAGGTGCTTCTGCGTGCTGCGCCCGCCCAAAGAGTGCCCGGGTGAAAATGACAACGCAGACATGTCGGGTGCCACTGTCTGCACCAGCACAGCAAGTTTTGAGCAAATATCTCCTTCCGTTCGGCCGCAATGGCAAGAAGCTTGTGCATCTTCTCTGTTCGTCGCGGTCAATGGGAAAAGGCGCTTATCTGCAATCTAGGTGTTTCTGCGTGCTGCGCCCGCCCAAAGAGTGCCCGGGTGAAAACGACAACGCAGGCATGTTGGGTGCCACTGTCTGCACCAGCACAGCAAGTTTTGAGCAAATATCTCCTTCCGTTCGGCCGCAATGGCAAGAAGCTTGTGCATCTTCTCTGTTCGTCGCGGTCAATGGAAAAAGGCGCTTATCTTCAATCTAGGTTTTTCTGCGTGCTGCGCCCGCCCAAAGAGTGCCCGGGTGAAAACGACAACGCTGGCATGTCGGGTGCCACTGTCTGCACCAGCACAGCAAGTTTTGAGCAAATATCTCCTTCCGTTCGGCCGCAATGGCAAGAAGCTTGTGCATCTTCTCTGTTCGTCGCGGTCAATGGGAAAAGGCGCTTATCTGCAATCTAGGTGTTTCTGCGTGCTGCGCCCGCCCAAAGAGTGCCCGGATGATAACGACAACGCAGGCATGTCGGGTGCCACTGTCTGCACCAGCACAGCAAGTTTTGAGCAAATATCTCCTTCCGTTCGGCCGCAATGGCAAGAAGCTTGTGCATCTTCTCTGTTCGTCGCGGTCAATGGGAAAAGGCGCTTATCTGCAATCTAGGTGTTTCTGCGTGCTGCGCCCGCCCAAAGAGTGCCCGGGTGAAAACGACAACGCAGGCATGTCGGGTGCCACTGTCTGCACCAGCACAGCAAGTTTTGAGCAAATATCTCCTTCCGTTCGGCCGCAATGGCAAGAAGCTTGTGCATCTTCTCTGTTCGTCGCGGTCAATGGGAAAAGGCGCTTATCTGCAATCTAGGTGTTTCTGCGTGCTGCGCCCGCCCAAAGAGTTCCCGGATGATAACGACAACGCAGGCATGTCGGGTGCCACTGTCTGCACCAGTACAGCAAGTTATGAGCAAATATCTCCTTCCGTTCGGCCGCAATGGCAAGAAGCTTGTGCATCTTCTCTGTTCGTCGCGGTCAATGGGAAAAGGCGCTTATCTGCAATCTAGGTGTTTCTGCGTGCTGCGCCCGCCCAAAGAGTGCCCGGGTGAAAACGACAACGCAGACATGTCGAGTGCCATTGTCTGCACCAGCACAGCAAGTTTTGAGCAAGTATCTCCTTCCGTTCGGCCGCAATGGCAAGAAGCTTGTGCATCTTCTCTGTTCGTCGCGGTCAATGGGAAAAGGCGCTTATCTGCAATCTAGGTGTTTCTGCGTGCTGCGCCCGCCCAAAGAGTGCCCGGGTGAAAACGACAACGCAGGCATGTCAGGTGCCACTGTCTGCACCAGCACACAAGTTTTGAGCAAATATCTCCTTCCGTTCGGCCGCAATGGCAAGAAGCTTGTGCATCTTCTCTGTTTGTCGCGGTCAATAGGAAAAGGCGCTTATCTGCAATCTAGGTGTTTCTGCGTGCTGCGCCCGCCCAAAGAGTGCCCGGGTGAAAACGACAACGCAGGCATGTCGGGTGCCACTGTCTGCACCAGCACAGCAAGTTTTGAGCAAATATCTCCTTCCGTTCAGCCGCAATGGCAAGAAGCTTGTGCATCTTCTCTGTTCGTCGCGGTCAATAGTAAAAGGCGCTTATCTGCAATCTAGGTGTTTCTGCGTGCTGCGCCCGCCCAAAGAGTGCCCGGGTGTATACGACAACGCAGGCATGTCGGGTGCCACTGTCTGCACCAGCACAGCAAGTTTTGAGCAAATATCTCCTTCCGTTCGGCCGCAATGGCAAGAAGCTTGTGCATCTTCTCTGTTCGTCGCGGTCAATCTGAAAAGGCGCTTATCTGCAATCTAGGTGTTTCTGCGTGCTGCACCCGCCCAAAGAGTGCCCGTGTGAAAACGACAACGCAGGCATGTCGGGTACCACTGTCTGCACCAGCACAGCAAGTTTTGAGCAAATATCTCCTTCCGTTTGGCCGCAATGGCAAGAAGCTTGTGCATCTCTGTTCGTCGCGGTCAATGGGAAAAGGTGCTTATCTGCAATCTAGGTGTTTCTGCGTGCTGCGCCCGCCCAAAGAGTGCCCGGGTGAAAACGACAACGCAGGCATGTCGGGTGCCACTGTCTGCACCAGCACAGCAAGTTTTGAGCAAATATCTCCTTCCGTTCGGCCGCAATGGCAAGAAGCTTGTGCATCTTCTCTGTTCGTCGCGGTCAATGGGAAAAGGCGCTTATCTGCAATCTAGGTGTTTCTGCGTGCTGCGCCCGCCCAAAGAGAGCCCGGGTGAAAACGATAACGCATGCATGTCGGGTGCCACTGTCTGCACCAGCACAGCAAGTTTTGAGCAAATATCTCCTTCCGTTCGGCCGCAATGGCAAGAAGCTTGTGCATCTTCTCTGTTCGTCGCGGTCAATGGGAAAAGGCGCTTATCTGCAATCTAGGTGTTTCTGCGTGCTGCGCCCGCCCAAAGAGTGCCCGGATGATAACGACAACGCAGGCATGTCGGGTGCCACTGTCTGCACCAGCATAGCAAGTTTTGAGCAAATATCTCCTTCCGTTCGGCCGCAATGGCAAGAAGCTTGTGCATCTTCTCTGTTCGTCGCGGTCAATGGGAAAAGACGCTTATCTGCAATCTAGGTGTTTCTGCGTGCTGCGCCCGCCCAAAGAGTGCCCGGGTGAAAACGACAACGCAGGCATGTCGGGTGCCACTGTCTGCACCAGCACAGCAAGTTTTGAGCAAATATCTCCTTCCGTTCGGCCGCAATGGCAAGAAGCTTGTGCATCTTCTCTGTTCGTTGCGGTCAATGGTAAAGGCGCTTATCTGCAATCTAGGTGTTTCTGCGTGCTGCGCCCGCCCAAAGAGTGCCCGGGTGAAAACGACAACGCAGGCATGTCGGGTGCCACTGTCTGCACCAGCACAGGAAGTTTTGAGCAAATATCTCCTTCCGTTCGGCCGCAATGTCAAGAAGCTTGTGCATCTTCTCTGTTCGTCGCGGTCAATGGGAAAAGGCGCTTATCTGCAATCTAGGTGTTTCTGCGTGCTGCACCCGCCCAAAGAGTGCCCGGGTGAAAACGACAACGTAGGCATGTCGGGTGCCACTGTCTGCACCAGCACAGCAAGTTTTGAGCAAATATCTCCTACCGTTCGGCCGCAATGGCAAGAAGCTTGTGCATCTTCTCTGTTCGTCGCGGTCAATGGGAAAAGGCGCTTATCTGCAATCTAGGTGCTTCTGCGTGCTGCGCCCGCCCAAAGAGTGCCCGGGTGAAAACGACAACGCAGACATGTCGGGTGCCATTGTCTGCACCAGCACAGCAAGTTTTGAGCAAATATCTCCTTCCGTTCGGCCGCAATGGCAAGAAGCTTGTGCATCTTCTCTGTTCGTCGCGGTCAATGGGAAAAGGCGCTTATCTGCAATCTAGGTGTTTCTGCGTGCTGCGCCCGCCCAAAGAGTGCCCGGGTGAAAACGACAACGCAGGCATGTCGGGTGCCACTGTCTGCACCAGCACAGCAAGTTTTGAGCAAATATCTCCTTCCGTTCGGCCGCAATGGCAAGAAGCTTGTGCATCTTCTCTGTTCGTCGCGGTCAATGGTAAAGGCGCTTATCTGCAATCTAGGTGTTTCTGCGTGCTGCGCCCGCCCAAAGAGTGCCCGGGTGAAAACGACAACGCAGGCATGTCGGGTGCCACTGTCTGCACCAGCACAGGAAGTTTTGAGCAAATATCGCCTTCCGTTCGGTCGCAATGTCAAGAAGCTTGTGCATCTTCTCTGTTCGTCGCGGTCAATGGGAAAAGGCGCTTATTTGCAATCTAGGTGTTTCTGCGTGCTGCGCCCGCCCAAAGAGTGCCCGGGTGAAAACGACAACGCAGGCATGTCGGGTGCCACTGTCTGCACCAGCACAGGAAGTTTTGAGCAAATATCTCCTTCCGTTCGGCCGCAATGGCAAGAAGCTTGTGCATCTTCTCTGTTCGTCGCGGTCAATGGGAAAAGGCGCTTATCTTCAATCTAGGTTTTTCTGCGTGCTGCGCCCGCCCAAAGAGTGCCCGGGTGAAAACGACAACGCTGGCATGTCGGGTGCCACTGTCTGCACCAGCACAGCAAGTTTTGAGCAAATATCTCCTTCCGTTCGGCCGCAATGGCAAGAAGCTTGTGCATCTTCTCTGTTCGTCGCGGTCAATGGGAAAAGGCGCTTATCTGCAATCTAGGTGTTTCTGCGTGCTGCGCCCGCCCAAAGAGTGCCCGGATGATAACGACAACGCAGGCATGTCGGGTGCCACTGTCTGCACCAGCATAGCAAGTTTTGAGCAAATATCTCCTTCCGTTCGGCCGCAATGGCAAGAAGCTTGTGCATCTTCTCTGTTCGTCGCGGTCAATGGGAAAAGACGCTTATCTGCAATCTAGGTGTTTCTGCGTGCTGCGCCCGCCCAAAGAGTGCCCGGGTGAAAACGACAACGCAGGCATGTCGGGTGCCACTGTCTGCACCAGCACAGCAAGTTTTGAGCAAATATCTCCTTCCGTTCGGCCGCAATGGCAAGAAGCTTGTGCATCTTCTCTGTTCGTCGCGGTCAATGGGAAAAGGCGCTTATCTTCAATCTAGGTTTTTCTGCGTGCTGCGCCCGCCCAAAGAGTGCCCGGGTGAAAACGACAACGCTGGCATGTCGGGTGCCACTGTCTGCACCAGCACAGCAAGTTTTGAGCAAATATCTCCTTCCGTTCGGCCGCAATTGCAAGAAGCTTGTGCATCTTCTCTGTTCGTCGCGGTCAATTGGAAAAGGCGCTTATCTGCAATCTAGGTGTTTCTGCGTGCTGCGCCCGCCCAAAGAGTGCCCGGATGATAACGACAACGCAGGCATGTCGGGTGCCACTGTCTGCACCAGCATAGCAAGTTTTGAGCAAATATCTCCTTCCGTTCGGCCGCAATGGCAAGAAGCTTGTGCATCTTCTCTGTTCGTCGCGGTCAATGGGAAAAGACGCTTATCTGCAATCTAGGTGTTTCTGCGTGCTGCGCCCGCCCAAAGAGTGCCCGGATGATAACGACAACGCAGGCATGTCGGGTGCCACTGTCTGCACCAGCATAGCAAGTTTTGAGCAAATATCTCCTTCCGTTCGGCCGCAATGGCAAGAAGCTTGTGCATCTTCTCTGTTCGTCGCGGTCAATGGGAAAAGACGCTTATCTGCAATCTAGGTGTTTCTGCGTGCTGCGCCCGCCCAAAGAGTGCCCGGGTGAAAACGACAACGCAGGCATGTCGGGTGCCACTGTCTGCACCAGCACAGGAAGTTTTGAGCAAATATCTCCTTCCGTTCGGCCGCAATGTCAAGAAGCTTGTGCATCTTCTCTGTTCGTCGCGGTCAATGGGAAAAGGCGCTTATCTGCAATCTAGGTGTTTCTGCGTGCTGCACCCGCCCAAAGAGTGCCCGGGTGAAAACGACAACGTAGGCATGTCGGGTGCCACTGTCTGCACCAGCACAGCAAGTTTTGAGCAAATATCTCCTACCGTTCGGCCGCAATGGCAAGAAGCTTGTGCATCTTCTCTGTTCGTCGCGGTCAATGGGAAAAGGCGCTTATCTGCAATCTAGGTGCTTCTGCGTGCTGCGCCCGCCCAAAGAGTGCCCGGGTGAAAATGACAACGCAGACATGTCGGGTGCCACTGTCTGCACCAGCACAGCAAGTTTTGAGCAAATATCTCCTTCCGTTCGGCCGCAATGGCAAGAAGCTTGTGCATCTTCTCTGTTCGTCGCGGTCAATGGGAAAAGGCGCTTATCTGCAATCTAGGTGTTTCTGCGTGCTGCGCCCGCCCAAAGAGTGCCCGGGTGAAAACGACAACGCAGGCATGTCGGGTGCCACTGTCTGCACCAGCACAGGAAGTTTTGAGCAAATATCTCCTTCCGTTCGGCCGCAATGGCAAGAAGCTTGTGCATCTTCTCTGTTCGTCGCGGTCAATAGTAAAGGCGCTTATCTGCAATCTAGGTGTTTCTGCGTGCTGCGCCCGCCCAAAGAGTGCCCGGGTGAAAACGACAACGCAGGCATGTCGGGTGCCACTGTCTGCACCAGCACAGCAAGTTTTGAGCAAATATCTCCTTCCGTTCGGCCGCAATGGCAAGAAGTTTGTGCATCTTCTCTGTTCGTTGCGGTCAATGGGAAAAGGCGCTTATCTGCAATCTAGGTGCTTCTGCGTGCTGCGCCCGCCCAAAGAGTGCCCGGGTGAAAACGACAACGCAGACATGTCGGGTGCCACTGTCTGCACCAGCACAGCAAGTTTTGAGCAAATATCTCCTTCCGTTCGGCCGCAATGGCAAGAAGCTTGTGCATCTTCTCTGTTCGTCGCGGTCAATGGGAAAAGGCGCTTATCTGCAATCTAGGTGTTTCTGCGTGCTGCGCCCGCCCAAAGAGTGCCCGGGTGAAAACGACAACGCAGGCATGTTGGGTGCCACTGTCTGCACCAGCACAGCAAGTTTTGAGCAAATATCTCCTTCCGTTCGGCCGCAATGGCAAGAAGCTTGTGCATCTTCTCTGTTCGTCGCGGTCAATGGAAAAAGGCGCTTATCTTCAATCTAGGTTTTTCTGCGTGCTGCGCCCGCCCAAAGAGTGCCCGGGTGAAAACGACAACGCAGGCATGTCGGGTGCCACTGTCTGCACCAGCACAGCAAGTTTTGAGCAAATATCTCCTTCCGTTCGGCCGCAATGGCAAGAAGCTTGTGCATCTTCTCTGTTCGTCGCGGTCAATGGGAAAAGGCGCTTATCTGCAATCTAGGTGTTTCTGCGTGCTGCGCCCGCCCAAAGAGTGCCCGGATGATAACGACAACGCAGGCATGTCGGGTGCCACTGTCTGCACCAGTACAGCAAGTTTTGAGCAAATATATCCTTCCGTTCGGCCGCAATGGCAAGAAGCTTGTGCATCTTCTCTGTTCGTCGCGGTCAATGGGAAAAGGCGCTTATCTGCAATCTAGGTGTTTCTGCGTGCTGCGCCCGCCCAAAGAGTGCCCGGGTGAAAACGACAACGCAGACATGTCGAGTGCCATTGTCTGCACCAGCACAGCAAGTTTTGAGCAAGTATCTCCTTCCGTTCGGCCGCAATGGCAAGAAGCTTGTGCATCTTCTCTGTTCGTCGCGGTCAATGGGAAAAGGCGCTTATCTGCAATCTAGGTGTTTCTGCGTGCTGCGCCCGCCCAAAGAGTGCCCGGGTGAAAACGACAACGCAGGCATGTCGGGTGCCACTGTCTGCACCAGCACACAAGTTTTGAGCAAATATCTCCTTCCGTTCGGCCGCAATGGCAAGAAGCTTGTGCATCTTCTCTGTTTGTCGCGGTCAATAGGAAAAGGCGCTTATCTGCAATCTAGGTGTTTCTGCGTGCTGCGCCCGCCCAAAGAGTGCCCGGGTGAAAACGACAACGCAGGCATGTCGGGTGCCACTGTCTGCACCAGCACAGCAAGTTTTGAGCAAATATCTCCTTCCGTTCAGCCGCAATGGCAAGAAGCTTGTGCATCTTCTCTGTTCGTCGCGGTCAATAGTAAAAGGCGCTTATCTGCAATCTAGGTGTTTCTGCGTGCTGCGCCCGCCCAAAGAGTGCCCGGGTGTATACGACAACGCAGGCATGTCGGGTGCCACTGTCTGCACCAGCACAGCAAGTTTTGAGCAAATATCTCCTTCCGTTCGGCCGCAATGGCAAGAAGCTTGTGCATCTTCTCTGTTCGTCGCGGTCAATCTGAAAAGGCGCTTATCTGCAATCTAGGTGTTTCTGCGTGCTGCACCCGCCCAAAGAGTGCCCGTGTGAAAACGACAACGCAGGCATGTCGGGTACCACTGTCTGCACCAGCACAGCAAGTTTTGAGCAAATATCTCCTTCCGTTTGGCCGCAATGGCAAGAAGCTTGTGCATCTCTGTTCGTCGCGGTCAATGGGAAAAGGTGCTTATCTGCAATCTAGGTGTTTCTGCGTGCTGCGCCCGCCCAAAGAGTGCCCGGGTGAAAACGACAACGCAGGCATGTCGGGTGCCACTGTCTGCACCAGCACAGCAAGTTTTGAGCAAATATCTCCTTCCGTTCGGCCGCAATGGCAAGAAGCTTGTGCATCTTCTCTGTTCGTCGCGGTCAATGGGAAAAGGCGCTTATCTGCAATCTAGGTGTTTCTGCGTGCTGCGCCCGCCCAAAGAGTGCCCGGATGATAACGACAACGCAGGCATGTCGGGTGCCACTGTCTGCACCAGCATAGCAAGTTTTGAGCAAATATCTCCTTCCGTTCGGCCGCAATGGCAAGAAGCTTGTGCATCTTCTCTGTTCGTCGCGGTCAATGGGAAAAGACGCTTATCTGCAATCTAGGTGTTTCTGCGTGCTGCGCCCGCCCAAAGAGTGCCCGGGTGAAAACGACAACGCAGGCATGTCGGGTGCCACTGTCTGCACCAGCACAGCAAGTTTTGAGCAAATATCTCCTTCCGTTCGGCCGCAATGGCAAGAAGCTTGTGCATCTTCTCTGTTCGTCGCGGTCAATGGTAAAGGCGCTTATCTGCAATCTAGGTGTTTCTGCGTGCTGCGCCCGCCCAAAGAGTGCCCGGGTGAAAACGACAACGCAGGCATGTCGGGTGCCACTGTCTGCACCAGCACAGGAAGTTTTGAGCAAATATCTCCTTCCGTTTGGCCGCAATGTCAAGAAGCTTGTGCATCTTCTCTGTTCGTCGCGGTCAATGGGAAAAGGCGCTTATCTGCAATCTAGGTGTTTCTGCGTGCTGCACCCGCCCAAAGAGTGCCCGGGTGAAAACGACAACGTAGGCATGTCGGGTGCCACTGTCTGCACCAGCACAGCAAGTTTTGAGCAAATATCTCCTACCGTTCGGCCGCAATGGCAAGAAGCTTGTGCATCTTCTCTGTTCGTCGCGGTCAATGGGAAAAGGCGCTTATCTGCAATCTAGGTGCTTCTGCGTGCTGCGCCCGCCCAAAGAGTGCCCGGGTGAAAACGACAACGCAGACATGTCGGGTGCCACTGTCTGCACCAGCACAGCAAGTTTTGAGCAAATATCTCCTTCCGTTCGGCCGCAATGGCAAGAAGCTTGTGCATATTCTCTGTTCGTCGCGGTCAATGGGAAAAGGCGCTTATCTGCAATCTAGGTGTTTCTGCGTGCTGCGCCCGCCCAAAGAGTGCCCGGGTGAAAACGACAACGCAGGCATGTCGGGTGCCACTGTCTGCACCAGCACAGCAAGTTTTGAGCAAATATCTCCTTCCGTTCGGCCGCAATGGCAAGAAGCTTGTGCATCTTCTCTGTTCGTCGCGGTCAATGGTAAAGGCGCTTATCTGCAATCTAGGTGTTTCTGCGTGCTGCGCCCGCCCAAAGAGTGCCCGGGTGAAAACGACAACGCAGGCATGTCGGGTGCCACTGTCTGCACCAGCACAGGAAGTTTTGAGCAAATATCTCCTTCCGTTCGGCCGCAATGTCAAGAAGCTTGTGCATCTTCTCTGTTCGTCGCGGTCAATGGGAAAAGGCGCTTATCTGCAATCTAGGTGTTTCTGCGTGCTGCACCCGCCCAAAGAGTGCCCGGGTAAAAACGACAACGTAGGCATGTCGGGTGCCACTGTCTGCACCAGCACAGCAAGTTTTGAGCAAATATCTCCTTCCGTTCGGCCGCAATGGCAAGAAGCTTGTGCATCTTCTCTGTTCGTTGCGGTCAATGGGAAAAGGCGCTTATCTGCAATCTAGGTGCTTCTGCGTGCTGCGCCCGCCCAAAGAGTGCCCGGGTGAAAACGACAACGCAGACATGTCGGGTGCCACTGTCTGCACCAGCACAGCAAGTTTTGAGCAAATATCTCCTTCCGTTCGGCCGCAATGGCAAGAAGCTTGTGCATCTTCTCTGTTCGTCGCGGTCAATGGGAAAAGGCGCTTATCTGCAATCTAGGTGTTTCTGCGTGCTGCGCCCGCCCAAAGAGTGCCCGGGTGAAAACCACAACGCAGGCATGTTGGGTGCCACTGTCTGCACCAGCACAGCAAGTTTTGAGCAAATATCTCCTTCCGTTCGGCCGCAATGGCAAGAAGCTTGTGCATCTTCTCTGTTCGTCGCGGTCAATGGAAAAAGGCGCTTATCTTCAATCTAGGTTTTTCTGCGTGCTGCGCCCGCCCAAAGAGTGCCCGGGTGAAAACGACAACGCAGGCATGTCGAGTGCCACTGTCTGCACCAGCACAGCAAGTTTTGAGCAAATATCTCCTTCCGTTCGGCCGCAATGGCAAGAAGCTTGTGCATCTTCTCTGTTCGTCGCGGTCAATGGGAAAAGGCGCTTATCTGCAATCTAGGTGTTTCTGCGTGCTGCGCCCGCCCAAAGAGTGCCCGGATGATAACGACAACGCAGGCATGTCGGGTGCCACTGTCTGCACCAGCACAGCAAGTTTTGAGCAAATATCTCCTTCCGTTCGGCCGCAATGGCAAGAAGCTTGTGCATCTTCTCTTTTCGTCGCGGTCAATGGGAAAAGGCGCTTATCTGCAATCTAGGTGTTTCTGCGTGCTGCGCCCGCCCAAAGAGTGCCCGGGTGAAAAAGACAACGCAGGCATGTCGGGTGCCACTGTCTGCACCAGTACAGCAAGTTTTGAGCAAATATCTCCTTCCGTTCGGCCGCAATGGCAAGAAGCTTGTGCATCTTCTCTGTTCGTCGCGGTCAATGGGAAAAGGCGCTTATCTGCAATCTAGGTGTTTCTGCGTGCTGCGCCCGCCCAAAGAGTGCCCGGGTGAAAACGACAACGCAGGCATGTCGGGTGCCACTGTCTGCACCAGCACACAAGTTTTGAGCAAATATCTCCTTCCGTTCGGCCGCAATGGCAAGAAGCTTGTGCATCTTCTCTGTTTGTCGCGGTCAATAGGAAAAGGCGCTTATCTGCAATCTAGGTGTTTCTGCGTGCTGCGCCCGCCCAAAGAGTGCCCGGGTGAAAACGACAACGCAGGCATGTCGGGTGCCACTGTCTGCACCAGCACAGCAAGTTTTGAGCAAATATCTCCTTCCGTTCAGCCGCAATGGCAAGAAGCTTGTGCATCTTCTCTGTTCGTCGCGGTCAATAGTAAAAGGCGCTTATCTGCAATCTAGGTGTTTCTGCGTGCTGCGCCCGCCCAAAGAGTGCCCGGGTGTATACGACAACGCAGGCATGTCGGGTGCCACTGTCTGCACCAGCACAGCAAGTTTTGAGCAAATATCTCCTTCCGTTCGGCCGCAATGGCAAGAAGCTTGTGCATCTTCTCTGTTCGTCGCGGTCAATCTGAAAAGGCGCTTATCTGCAATCTAGGTGTTTCTGCGTGCTGCACCCGCCCAAAGAGTGCCCGTGTGAAAACGACAACGCAGGCATGTCGGGTACCACTGTCTGCACCAGCACAGCAAGTTTTGAGCAAATATCTCCTTCCGTTTGGCCGCAATGGCAAGAAGCTTGTGCATCTCTGTTCGTCGCGGTCAATGGGAAAAGGTGCTTATCTGCAATCTAGGTGTTTCTGCGTGCTGCGCCCACCCAAAGAGTGCCCGGGTGAAAACGACAACGCAGGCATGTCGGGTGCCACTGTCTGCACCAGCACAGCAAGTTTTGAGCAAATATCTCCTTCCGTTCGGCCGCAATGGCAAGAAGCTTGTGCATCTTCTCTGTTCGTCGCGGTCAATGGGAAAAGGCGCTTATCTGCAATCTAGGTGTTTCTGCGTGCTGCGCCCGCCCAAAGAGAGCCCGGGTGAAAACGATAACGCATGCATGTCGGGTGCCACTGTCTGCACCAGCACAGCAAGTTTTGAGCAAATATCTCCTTCCGTTCGGCCGCAATGGCAAGAAGCTTGTGCATCTTCTCTGTTCGTCGCGGTCAATGGGAAAAGGCGCTTATCTGCAATCTAGGTGTTTCTGCGTGCTGCGCCCGCTCAAAGAGTGCCCGGGTAAAAACGACAACGCAGGCATGTCGGGTGCCACTGTCTTCACCAGCACAGGAAGTTTTGAGCAAATATCTCCTTCCGTTCGGCCGCAATGGCAAGAAGCTTGTGCATCTTCTCTGTTCGTCGCGGTCAATGGGAAAAGGCGCTTATCTGCAATCTAGGTGTTTCTGCGTGCTGCGCCCGCCCAAAGAGTGCCCGGGTGAAAACGACAACGCAGGCATGTCGGGTGCCACTGTCTGCACCAGCACAGCAAGTTTTGAGCAAATATCTCCTTCCGTTCGGCCGCAATGGCAAGAAGCTTGTGCATCTTCTCTGTTCGTCGCGGTCAATGGGAAAAGGCGCTTATCTGCAATCTAGGTGTTTCTGCGTGCTACGCCCGCCCAAAGAGTTCCCGGGTGAAAGCGACAACGCAGGCATGTCGGGTGCCACTGTCTGCACCAGCACAGCAAGTTTTGAGCAAATATCTCCTTCTGTTCGGCCGCAATGGCAAGAA